>NC_055671.1:26136672-26206672 GCF_017976325.1 Chelmon rostratus | reverse complement strand
GATCAAATTTCCGTTTAGTTCATTTCAGTTTCGTCTCATTTTCAGTGAGACTTTTGTGACTTGTGTAATTAAATAAAGTCTGAGTCTTCGGGACATTTGATAATTAAATTTATGGAAATGGAGAAAACACTTTGTTGATTTTTCCTTTTTTTTTATTCCAAACACAAACATTCAGCTGATATTTACATTTTGAAAACCATTCTCCCCTTTTTGAACTGTAAAAAAGATAAATACAAGTATTCACACACTCGGTGCGCTGTGGCGTCCACCTGAACACGTTTCACTGACAGTTCTCAATGTAAACACGTGACGCTCTCTGGAGGCGTCGCCCTCGGGTTTGTGTCACTGCTGGAGAACCAGCGAGTCGAGGGGGAGGGCGTCAGCGAAGCCCCCGCAGAAGAGAGGCTCGCGCTGGGCCTGAAGCTGCTGCAGCCGCTGGGCCCCCTGGACCTCCGGCAGCAGGCAGGACGCCGTCTGCAGGTCGACGTAGAGCGGAGGTGAGCCGGCGTGAGGGTCGACGAGGGAGGAGAAGTGAGGGTGGGTCGACTGGGAGGGGGGGAAGAGAGGAGGAGGGGAGGGGTAGAGGGGAGGTGAGGAGCTGCAGGTGTCCCACTGAGGCACCACAGCACCGGGTGAGTAAGAGGAGACGTATGGCTGAGCAGGAGGAGGAGAGGGGGGGGAGGTCTGGTCAGGAACCTGCATGTACAGCGAGATGGAGCCAGGAGGAGGAGGAGGAGGAGGAGGAGGGGGTAGGAGGGAGTCCTGGAGGTGGCACAGGAAGCTGCTGAGGCCAGGGGGAGCATCTGAGAGAGCAGGGAGCTCTGTCCTGTCACCACCGCTGCCTCTGCAGTGCATGCTGGGAGTTTTAGGGCTGGGCTCTGACGAGGAGGTGTCAGAGGAGGAGGAGGAGGAGGAGGAGGAAGATTTCTTAGCAGGAACGATGTTATCAACCTTCCTCTTTCTCTTGCGGCGAAAGTTTCCATTGTCAAACATCTTCTCACAGTTTGGGTCCAGAGTCCAGTAGTTTCCTTTACCTGCAGAGAGGAGGAGGAGGAGGAGGAGGAGGAGGAAGAGGGACGTTAAAAAACAGCAACTCTCCACCAGAACATGAAAGAAAAGAAACAGCACAGACTGTAACAGCAGCGTCTACCTGACTGAACTCAATTTAAAAAACACTTCATTTTCTGAGCTGTACTTTCTGCAGCAGGTCCATGAGAATGTAACGCTCAGGTGTGGTCGGTCTCACCTGGGTCGCTGTCGTCGCGGGGAACCTTCCGGAAGCAGTCGTTGAGCGACAGGTTGTGGCGGATGGAGTTTTGCCAGCCGGCCTTGTTGCGGCTGTAGAAGGGGAAGTTGTCTGAGACGTACTGGTAGATCTGGCTGAGGGTCAACCGCTGCTCGGGTGCGCTCTGTATCGCCATGGCGATGAGGGCGGAGTAGGAGTACGGCGGGCGGACCAGGCGCAGCACGTCGTCCGGGGTGGACATGGAGAACCAGGCGCCACTGTAGAGATGAGGGAAGAAGCCTCCAAACGGTGGGGGGAGTCCTGGAGGGAGCCCTGCGGGGCCTCCTGAGGGGCCTCCTGGGATCCCAGGGACAGGGCCCAGGTCTGGCCTGCACAGGTAAGGCTCGCCGCGGTTGTCGGGTGGGAGCCACGGCGACGGGCTGGACTCCGGAGCTGGAGGGCTGTACAGGCTGAAGTCGGACGGATCGAGGCCCAGAGACGGAAGCTCCTGCTGCGGGAGAGAGCGTCCACACAGGGGGGACAGACCCTGCGGGACGAAGGACGCCATGTTGCGCTCTCTGTCTTCACTTCCTGCCATCGGTGTCCTCTGCTGCTAACGTCCAAGATGTGTGTGTGTTTGTAGAAGCTACACACAGCTGCTGTCCTCCTCCTGCACCTGTCCTGCTCTCTACACCTGCTGCTCACCTGGGAGACTTATACCCTGCTGCCCCGCCCACACACAAGCTGATTGGCTACTGTGCGGTCTCACATGCAGATGAAGTCTTGTGTGTGTGTGTGTGTGTGTGTGTGTGGGGGGGGGGGGGGGGGGGGGGGGGGGGGTGATTTGAATAAGACTGAGCTGAATTCCTCCCCTCAAGCAGATTAGAGCCTGAGGATTTAATGCAGGTATGTCTCACACACACACACACACACACACACACACACACACACACAGTTAACAGTTTGAGACGTTGCAGCATCTCATCTGTCACTGCTCCTGAACTCTGAATGTCAAACAGTAGCAGTCTAAACGCCTGTTGGCGCCACCTACAGGCTGCAGTCTTCATTACAGACACAATATGAAATATGTCCGTTTATTAACTGTCAGAAAAAAACATGATGTCATTCAGTGTGACTTCACTTAATCAGGAGATCTTATTACTGCTGTCTGTCCTCCAGAAATCCACTCAGAAACCAGAGAAGAAGACTCCCTGAACTTCCCTGAGGATCTTCCTGTTTTCAGGTCTCCTTCAGGATCACAGTGATCCAGTGAGAGCTGTCTGTTTGTCCATGAGGACACCGCTAACAGGAGCTGCTAACAGCTAATTCAGCAGAGCTTTACTGACTGAGCCCCCCCTTTAAAACCAGGACGCTCATGATCGTGTCAGTTATCTCTCCCCCCGGCTCCTCTGTGCTGTTTGTTTTTACCAATAAACTGTGTGCAGTTTGGTCTCCTGAACGTGACCTGGAGGATCGTTCAGGTGCTGATTCAGAGGCTGAGAAACAGATTCCCTCAGAGCAGAAAGTGAAACTGGATCTGCTTTAAAAGAGATTCTGCAGACGGACAGTCTGAAAGACCACAAGCTGCTGTTTGAGGCGTCGCCTGAAGCTATTGTTCTGGAGACAACACCCCAACACACCCCCCACACACACACGCACACACACACAGACACACACACACGCACACACACAGAGACACAGACACACGCACACACACACACGTACACACACAGAGACACACACAGAGACACAGACACACACACACACGCACACGCACAGATTCTTACAGACTTTGTAAAATCTGATGTTTTCCTATAAATTAAACCGGCAGTTTCTACGAGTTCAGCTGAAACTATTAGTGGATTAATCAATGACTGATCATCTATTGATGAGGTTTCAGTGATCGTTGTTTGATCTGCTGCTTTTCCTCTGAAGGATCTGAATGATCTGAATGTGTTTGTAATAATGTGGAGCTTTGGACTAAACAAACACTGTGAAGGCGTCACTTTGGCCTCATCGTCACCACATTTCTCACTATTTTCACAATGTTTCCAAACCGATCGATCGATCGATTAATGGAGGAAATAATCAGCCGATTGATCCAGAATGAAAAGAATCATTAGTTCAAATGAAGCTCAACCAGCTCCAACAGTAAAATCCTGCTTTGACATGAACGACTGAGTCACAGTAATCTGATGAGATCAGAGAGAACAGGAGAACAGATAGAACAGGAGAACAGGAGAACAGATAGAACAGTAGAACAGGAGAACAATAGAACAGTAGAACAGGAGAACAGATAGAACAGGAGAACAGAACAGGAGAACAGAGGAACAGATAGAACAGGAGAACAGGAGAACAGATAGAACAGGAGAACCGTAGAACAGGCGAACGGGAGAACAGATAGAACAGTAGAACAGTAGAACAGTAGAACAGTAGAACCGTAGAACGGGAGAACAGATAGAACAGGAGAACAGGAGAACAGCAGAACAGATAGAACAGGAGAACAGGAGAACAGATAGAACAGTAGAACAGTAGAACCGTAGAACAGGAGAACAGATAGAACAGGAGAACAGTAGAACAGATAGAACAGGAGAACAGATAGAACAGATAGAACAGATAGAACAGGAGAACAGATAGAACAGGAGAACAGCAGAACAGTAGAACAGCAGAACAGGAGAACAGAGGAACAGATAGAATAGAACAGGAGAACAGTAGAACAGATAGAACAGGAGAACAGTAGAACAGGAGAACAGGAGGACAGATAGAACAGGAGATCAGATAGAACAGGAGAACAGATAGAACAGGAGAACAGGAGAACAGGAGAACAGTAGAACAGATAGAACAGGAGGACAGATAGAACAGGAGATCAGATAGAACAGGAGAATAGATAGAACAGATAGAACAGGAGAACAGTAGAACAGATAGAACAGGAGAACAGCAGAACAGTAGAACAGCAGAACAGGAGAACAGAGGAACAGATAGAACAGGAGAACAGATAGAACAGGAGGACAGATAGAACAGGAGATCAGATAGAACAGGAGAACAGATAGAACAGGAGAACAGATAGGACAGGAGAACAGTAGAACAGTCACAGGGATGTTTTACTGCACTCCCTACATTTACTTTGATACTTCAAGTACATTAACTGATTATACTGACATACTTTGACTTGTAACAGAGTATTTGTACAGGGTGGTATTAGTACTTTTACTGCAGTAAAGGATGTGAATACTCTCATATTCTCAGTCAGATTCGGTTCTGATGGAGACGTTAACTGAAGTCTCACCTTTAATCTGAAAGACTCAGAGTGAAGCAGACAGACGACACACTCGACCTCAGGTAGTTCACATCTGTGTGTGTGTGTGTGTGTGCGCGCGTGTGTGTGTGCGTGTGTATCTGTATCTGTGTGTGAGTGTGTGTGTGTGTGTGTGTATCTGTATCTGTGTGTGAGTGTGTGTGTGCGTGTGTGTGTGTGTGTGTATCTGTATCTGTGTGTGAGTGTGTGTGTATCTGTATCTGTGTGTGCGTGTGTGTGTGCGTGTGCGTGTGTATCTGTATCTGTGTGTGCGTGTGTGTGTGAGTGTGTGTGTGTGTGTGTTGACAGTTGGCGGTGGCAGCAGCAGTCTTCGCCCTGCGGTGCCTTCGAGGACGGTGGAGACAAAACAACACACACACAGTCTGAAGTTTAACTGACTGATGGCTGGGATTATGGGGGGGGGGTTCTTAGTACCAGAGCAGGGGCTCATGGGAAAAAAAGAATAGCTGTAACTGTCAAACAGAGACCAGCTGAAGGAAATCAGTTCAGGGGACTGAAGGTCTGAATGAGTTTCATCTCATCTGACTGTTGAATCTGAAGCTTCAGCTCGTTTCAGTCAGTCATGACTTCTGGACCGAAGAGTCACCACGAAGCTCGTCTCATCGCCAGGACCAAGAGACACGATCCCGTCACATGATCACATCACATGATCCCGTCACACGATCCCGTCACACGATCCCGTCACATGATCACATCACATGATCACATTTGATTTTAAAATAAAAAAAAACAAAAACCTGCAGCACCAAGGGAGGAATCCTCTGCAGGAAATGAGTCGAGTCATCATGTTCAGTATGACTGAAAAAACATCGACCGATCCTCGACCTGCCCCCCCACATATGTCAGTTCACCTGACCTGCCCAAGAGGCTCAGTACCTTCAAAACAAAAGCATTAACAAGTACTCAAATGAACTAAAATCCTGATCAGAATTGTTGATCGTAATCAAACTAATTGAACTATATTCCTCCAACAAAACAGCAACAAAGTGAATAACAGATATTTTATCAGATAATCATCAAATAGAACAAAACAATGAAAGAGTTTCCAGTAATTATCCAGTATCTCTGTCGTAGTCTGAACAACGTGTGGTTCTACCAGTCCGAGCGGGTGATGGTGTGAGGTGAAATGAGCTGGGAAACATGCAGGATGTTTGCTTTCTGGTGGTTTTGCTGACTTATGCAACTCTGAGGAGGTCGTCCTCCAGTCCAGGACCTGGCCTGAACAGTGGACTGTCCTTGGAGACGTAACCGAGCCGTGGGTTCGTGAGGCAATTTCGCTCTTCAACTTGAGTTTCTGAACAAAACGAGTTGTTGTCTTTGTGCTTCAGCAGAACTTTAAACTCCTGCGTTCCTCTGACTCTCAGCTCTTTCAGCTCAGAAGCAACAGAACTCTTCTGGTCTTGAGGAACCAGGCAACAGACGTTTGAAGTTTCCTCCAGGATGAGGAGTAGCTGATGAGGCGGGCTCTTCAGAAATGGGTGATGGACATGATGTCATGTGACATCAGAGCAACTGAGATGAAAGAGCTGGATCTGGACAGAGACCAGCTTCCTTTGGAAAGAGCAGTTGGATGGCCCCAGTATGTGGACATATGAACCTGATTTAAAAGTCTTTTCAAGCTTTTGTTCTATTGATCCTGTTTTTATTCCTGTTTATTCGAGCTTATTCTTTTTATTGTCTTTATGTCCTCTGAGCTCCTTTGGCCTTGATTTTATAGAAATACTTTTTTACGAGAAAAAGTCCTGCATTTAAAATCTTACATGAGTACGAGGACAAAAGTTTCAGCAACAAAAAAGTAAGATAATAAACTTGTGTTCGAATGACTGATGCATGAATGTATCAGCTGGTGAACGTGGAGCTCCTTCTAATCATCAGTTCCAGGGTCTGTCTTAGTTTTATCTTCATCTATTTACAATCTGCAGCTGACGACGTTTCGTTTTCTCAATCTGAATCTGCAAAGGAAGCAAAATTATTAAACAGGATTAAGTATTCTGCTGTGATTAACATAGCAGCCTCACGGGGACGCTAACGTGGCTACAGTCTGCTCACTGCGGCAGAATCCCGCCGTGCTGACCAACCAGGACACTGCCGATGTTTTCAACACGGTTTAATGACAGAAACCAGCCGAACGTGACACATTTACAGACTGAATGCACGACGCTAAGCTCGTAAACACAATCATGAAACGCGCCTTTATTTAGCTCAGCTGAACACATCGTTTGAACGGAGGATAAACTTAATGAGATACAACAGGAAAACAGCGTCAGTCCAACATCACGCTGGACGGAGCGTCAGACAGAAATCCAAATTAAAAAACGAAAGCAAAGGAAGCAACGTGTGCAAAAATCTGACAATTTTCACCACAGAGGAAGAAAATCTCCCAGTTAACGTGAACTGTTGGCCACACCTGCCAATCAATCTGGATTCTGGCTGCTGGGTCTCCCTCTGGCTTAGTTTGACTAATCCGGTTCAATCCGGTCTGGCACGGTTTGCCCGTCAGGGCTAGTTCTGTCCGGTCATGTAGTATCCGGCCGGGTCAGAGAGCAGGCACTGGTTCTGCTGGCCGGAGCCGCGGTTCTTAGCATCGATGAGGAGCAGAGGAGACTGGGAGTAATGGGTGATGATGCCGCTCACTGATGGGAAAGACTGTCCACACACACACACACACACACGTTAATGTCATCGTTTCCCAAACATGAACCAAGTAGTTTCGCTCAGTCTGTTGTGATCGGGGCTGTTTTCAACGTAACCACAAACTAACGTCGTTGGCTAATGGTATGCTAACTAACATTTGAAGTAACACCACTGTAGGCAATTAAGCTAGTTAGCTTAGCTACATTAGCAGCTTACATTATAGCAGGGACATTTCAACTCTGACTGCAGCTTCCTGTTGTGTAAACACTGACGCATATGCTGTTACTATGGTTACTGTTGCTAAACCGTGATTGGACAATCGCTGCTCAGGGGAGGGGTTTGGGATGTGGTTCCTTCTTCTGAAGGCGTCAACTCAGTAACATGTGGGTCATGTTTACCTCCTGGACTTTGAGTCCGGTTCCCAGCAGGAACTGCTGGTTCTGCTGTCTGATCTGGATGTTGTAGACTTTGTCCTGGTAGTAGACCATCAGGGTGAAGGGCTGATTGGCCAGCTGCCGGGTGCTGTCCCTCACCAGGTACGCCCCGTCCTCAACACAGACAGAGAAATTAGGGGTGGACGTCACGGCAAACTGATGGAAAATCCCTCCTGATCATTGAAGCTAAGTAACTAAGTACATTTACTCAGTTACCTCTGCTGTCAAATCAGAATCTTAACTACAATAACTCCCTGTTGTTTTTACAACACCTGCATGCACCTGTCCCACTGCAGCTCCGCCCCTCCTGCTGCGAGTCAGATAAAGTGTGACTGTGTGACAAGTTACTCTGAAACCTGTTACCTTGCAGACTTGTTTGAGACATCCTTCTGCCTGACCTCTGGTCACTTTACCCACATACCAGCTAGGATCCAGCTCCTACACACACACACACACACACACACACACACACACACACACACACACACACACACACAGTTCAACAGAACAGCAAACACAAACACAACAGCACCACCTGCTGTTCAGACTGAGGAACATCCACAGAAACAGCTTCATGGAACTGTTACTGGTGATAACAATGATAATAATGATAACCACCATCATCATCATCATCATCATCATTTGTGTAGCAATAATCAAAACTGGAGATTACATAAAGTTTTATATGGCCATAATGAAAAGAACATGACTTTCACACATAATCCCACCTGACTCACAGGTCACCATGGAAACCAAAATTATCCTTTAAAAAACATGACGTATAATCGAAAAAAAACCCAAATATATATGAGAATAAATACAAAGCACACATCACAACTGATCGTTCATCTTCAAACATCATTACAAAGACACAAACCAACAAATTCTGGATTATTTCAACCGAGTGTTAAAGTTTTTCATCTCTTTATAAAGCCTGATGTAGACAGTGTGTGTGTGTGTGTGTGTGTGTGTGTGTGTGTGTGTATGTGTGTGTGTGAGTGTGTGTGTGTGTGTGAGTGTGTGTGTGTGTGTGTATGTGTGTGTTTGCATGCGTATGTGTGTGTGTATGTGTGTGTGAGTGTGTGTGTGTGTGTGTGAGTGTGTGTATGTGTGTGTTTGCGTGCGTGTGTGTGTGTGTGTGTGTGAGTGCGTGCGTGTGTGTGTGAGTGTGTGTATGTGTGTGTTTGCGTGTGTGTGAGTGTGTGTGTGTGAGTGTGTGTGTGTGTGAGTGTGTGTGTGCGTGTGTGTGCGAGTGTGTGAGTGTGTGTGTGTGTGAGTGTGTGTGTGCGTGTGTGAGTGTGTGTGTGTGTGTGGCCATGTATTACTCACATTGTGGGGACAAAACACAAGTCCCCATAATGTAAATCATTAAATTAAAGGTGAAGACTTGAGTTAATTAGGTTTAGGTTGGGGTGCAGCTCCAGGAAGTGAATTATGTAATGTCCAAAGAAACACAACTGTGTGTGTGTGTGCGTGTGTGTGTGTGTGTGTGTGTGTGTGTGTGTGAAAGGCTTGTATTCAGTGTTAAACATTACAGTGAGGACCGGAGACTATTTGAAAGTTTCAGATTCAGGTTCGGGTTTTAAGACTCCGGTGCATCATGTCACAAGGGTCCTCACAAGCACTGAAGGACAAACATGTGCAGGTGTGTGTGCTGTTACCTGATTGCGTGCTGTTGTGGATGGAGGAGGACGAAACGACTGCCGGTCTGATCCTCCGAAACTGCCTCTTTGTTCAGCCATTGCTGCGTGCACGCATGCACACACACACACACACACAGGCACACACACACAGGCACACACACACACATACACACATGTACATGTCAGTCGGCTGCATGTGTCCATGCTTCATGTTTGTGTGTTCACTGCTCCTCCTGCAGCTTCCCCTCAGCTCTCTGGCGCCCCCCTGAGGAGGCTGAGGTCTGTGTCCCTCTGAATGTCTGATCCAGGTTTAAAACATCGTCCTGAGCTACGAGTTAAATGTCTGCTGGGCTCAGCGAAGGTTTCCTAACGCGTCTGTGCGGAGCTTTACGCTCGCAAAGAAAGAAAATAAGCACATCGAAAAATGTCAGCGTGTTGTTGTCTTCTTACCGGAGTGCAGTTTGTGAGGCAGAGATCCTGCAGAGGGAACACTGAGAGGCAGACTGTTCGAAAACAAAGAGGAAACCAACACGGTCATTTTAAACAGCAGACCTTTAACCTGGCCTACAGCTGGACCCTGTGGTTCTCCACCACTGACAACATGTAACATGCACCAAAACCAGTATTTTCCCATTATTTCTTCATACCTGTCTCCATGACGTGGGGGGCCAGGAAGTCCAGGGCGGGGGGGCAGACTTTTATTGTGAAGGGGGAAGGTGTTGTGTTTAGGAGCTGAAGGAGAGGAGAGGAATTCAGAATCACTCAGAAGAGGCATTTTCATGGAAAAGAGGGAAAATGTTTAATAAAAAGCAGAAAACACATCTCACCTTCATCGTGTGTTTGCTGATGAAAGAGAAGAGAAGAAGAGGATCAGAGCTCATTCTGGACAAATTCACCATCGTTAGAAACTTGTGTCAGAACAGCAACTTACCTCCCTCCTCACATCGAACCTGTACGACCAAACCACACAAAAATCTCATCATTTGACGTCAGTCAGCTGTTTGAACATCTTACAAGTCAAATACGTCTAAAAGATGGTTTGATGAATGGCTTGTGTGTGCCGACCTGCCGGGAGGAGGTCTGGCTGAGGAGTTGCTCCTGCTGATGGAGGTGGAGGTTGGAGGAAGAACAGGAGGTTTGGACCAGGTGGGAGGATCAGGGACGTCCGGCTGAGGCCTGAACATACAAACACACAAACAAACTGACTGACAGGTCCACCTGAATACAACACTGCAGCTCTGGAACAGCAGTCACAGAAGAACAGATGTTATGTTTAATATAATGTGAAATAAGACTGTCGTCCGCATAAAAATGAATATTTATACGTCTGACAAGTGTAGAGAGGAACCAGCACAGAACCTCCAGGTATGATGGACCGTCTGCAGTCTCAGTGTGAGATTTATGAAGCAGTGCTAGCTAGTGATAGACACACGATGATCACAAAAATATCAACATCTTCAGACAAATTCATTAGATTTGTGTTGTTTTAGACAGTAAGCAAGATATTATACTGCATAAAAGTGTGTCACTGCCCTCTGGTGGACAGACTCTGTAATGGCTGATTTATTGGCCTAACTGTAATAGTGACACAAGGAAATGTGTGTGTGTGTGTGTGTGTGTGTGTGTGTGTGTGTGTGTGTACCTACCTCCAAGGATGTGTGCCCGGCTGTACGAAACACAGAAATAAAATTTAAATCAATAAAGATGAAAAGTAAGAAAGCATGTAGTAACTAGGTAACAGTATGACAGAGCAGGTTCGGAGGCAGTCCTCGGTGTCTGTGGGGGTACGACAGTGGAGCTCCTCAGGGTTCTGTTCATGGGCTCTTTCTGTTTTTAACTGTGTCACCACAGTTCATGTCCAAAGAAAAACTCACCCTGTCCACTGTGTTGCGATGAGGTCCTGAAGAAGACAAAACCAGCGTGTTCAGGTGACGCTCGTTATAGATCTCCCGTCCGTCACATTTCAATTCATTCAATACCTTTGTTTGTTTTTTGTTACATAATCGTGTGAACACCAATCCTAAAGTTGATCAAAACTTAATAAAATAAAGTTTATAGTAATAAAAAGATTTAATGAGTTAAAAGAAGCTCTTGGGTTCAGGATTACCTCTGATGGGGGACGAGTTGGATCCTGAATCTCGGCCCGGTTTGTTGCCACGAAAGATCTGCGGCGGCTCCGGAGTAACTGAACACAACAACAGAGAGCTCAGTGGCGCCACCTGCCGGCTGTTTGATCAATCAGCCAAAGACCTGAAATCTATTTGCTTCGTTTCTCATCTAAAAACGTCCAAACACACCTGGTGACAGCAGAAACATGTGGTACAGTCACGGCGCTGTTCTGCACCTGGTTACTCACCTTTTCCTGATGGCCGTCCTGCACAGTGAGGGGAGTGGTCTCTTCTGGAGGACGACTCTCCGGCCTACAGGAAGCAGGTAGAGGTTTAGTTCACTGACGTGGTGACTCGCGGCGGACAGCTGAGAGAGGTTTATGGTGAGTTTGGGACAGACTCACCATCCGAGGAGACGGGACAGACAGCGTGGATGCTGGGGGGCGGGGACACACAGCAGGGGGGAGGCCTCGGGATGACACATGATTATCCCTGTTATCTACACACACACACACACACATACACAGTGTGTTAACACCTGAACGTTTGTGTGAGGACATTAAGGGAACACACGAAGGATGGTTTCCATGACAACAGTCTTTATGAAAAAAAAAAATTCTGCGCTTTAACAGTTTAGTTCCAACATTAACAGTTTAGCTGGTGTTAGCTAACAACTATCCATAACATAACATGAGAGCTATCCATGAGCTAACAAATATCCATGAGCTAACAGCTTTTCATAAAATAGAATCAATAAGATTGCAGATATCCATAAGCTATGAATTATTCATGAGCTAACAGCTAGCCATGAGCTAACAACTATCCATAAGCTAATAGCTATCCACAAGCTAACAACTATCCATGTGCGAACAGCAATCCATGACCTTACAGCTATCCATGAGCTAACAGTAATCCATAAGCTAACAGCTATTCATGAGCCAACAGTAATCCATGATCTTACAGCTATCCATGAGCTAACAGTAATCCATGAGGTTACAGCTATCCATGAGGTAATGGTGATCCATGAGCTAACACCTACCCTAGCGCTAACATCTATCCATAAGCTTACAGTTATCCATGAGCTAACAGCTATCCAAGAGCTAACAGTTACTGATAAGCTAGCAGCTATTCACAAGCTAACAACTATCCATACGCTAACAGCTATCCATGAGCTTGCAGTTATCCAGGAGCTTACAGCTATCCATGAGCTAACAGTTATGGATGAGCTAGCAGCTATTCACAAGCTAACAACTATCCATGCGCTAACAGCTATCCATGAGCTTGCAGTTATCCAGGAGCTTACAGTTATCCATAGGCTAACAGTTATGGATGAGCTAACAGCTATTCATAAGATAACAGCTATCCATGAGGTAAGTATAATCATTCCTGTGAGTAAACTCAGACAGGTGGTATGACGCCCCCCGGTGGTTACCTATGTAATCACTGTCTCCAATGGGCAGGGTGGGGCACAGCTTGTGACCCAGGTCCTCTGGAGGTTCAGAGGGAGGAGGTTCATAATCGTTGGCCCCGTCTAGGTCATCATTGGGGGACTCGTAGTCTCCCCCGCTGCCGTCCTCATCACCACTGTACGGACTCTCATAGTCATCATCAAATTCTTCATCGTCCTGATGAAGAAGAGGAGAAACTGAGACTTGAATGACAGAGAACACCATAGCAACCACCTGCCAATACCTTAGAAACCACCCTGAACCCCCGGACAAGCACTGAGCAACAACCACACAGCGACATCCCATAAAGCATCTGCAAACAGAACCTTTTCATGATGGAAGGAGTACTCTGATACTACAGTAAAAGTACTAATACCACACTGTGAAAGTACCCCACAACAAGTAAAAGTCCTGCATTCAAAACCTTAAATATTATCAGCAAAATGTACTTAAAGTACTTAAAGTAGAAGTACTCACAGTGCAGTAAAATGTTCGCTGTCATTGTTTTCTATTATCTGATGTTTGAGGATTAATATTAATGCTGGCTAGTTAAATGCAGTGGTGTAAAAAGTACTTTAGTATTTAAGTACATGTACTCAGTTACTTTCCTGCAGCGCAGAATGAAATAAGTGTTTAACAGCAGAGTTCTTCTGGTTGAAAAGAGAAGAGACAGAAACATGAACGTACGAACTCATCTTCAGCCCAACCCTGGACGTCAGCAGCCGCGTCTGCGCAGAGGAGAGCAGCGTGTTATCATACGTGTCCAGACTCCTGAGTGTGAGTTCATACATGTAACACGGCTGAGGTCTCACCTCAGACAGAGAAAACATGGCATCACATCATCTAAGATACAACTACAGAGGAGCTCTGAAAGACTCACAGGACAGACAACACACCTGTAGCTCGTAGCATAGCATGATATGAATGACTGTTCAGCAACATAGTATCACATGTTTAATATATAGAATGAATAATGAAGACAGAAAAAGGAAATTACAATGAATGAAGCAACAGCACTTTGATATTTCCTGAAGTGGAAAATAAAGAGACAGAGAGAAGCCCTCAGCCGTCACCTCGCTCACTGTTTGATCAGTAATCAATACATTTAAAGAACTGGCAGTTACCTGGTTCGTGATACTTGGGAGTCGTTCTGTGATGGAAACAAAGACAAACGTGAGCTCCTCTTCATCAGCACAACCATCAGTCACAGTTCACTGTTTCAGCTCCGTGGAACGTTTGTGTAATAACTGACTGATCAATATCATCTTTAATTGATCGCATCACACGATACAATTATAAGATAACTTTGTCTGCAGCTGCTCAGCAGTGACTTATATTTGTCTCATATCAGTAGAATTCAGGTCCTTTACTACAGTAAAAGTACTAATACCACACTGTACAAATACTCTGATACAAGTCAAAGACGGTCAGTATAATGAGTAAATGTACTGAAGTATTACAGTAAAAGTACTGAGTGCAGTAAAACGTCCTGTTCTATCTGTTCCACTGTTCTCCTGTTCCACTGTTCTACTGGTCTCCTGTTCCACTGTTCCACTGTTCTCCTGTTCTATCCGTTCTCCTGTTCTGCTGTTCTCTTGTTCTATCTGTTCTATCTGTTCTCCTGTTCCACTGTTCTCCTGTTCCACTGTTCTCCTGTTCCGCTGTTCTATCTGTTCCACTGTTCTATCTGTTCTCCTGTTCTGCTGTTCTCCTGTTCTCTCTGATCTCATCAGATTACTGTGACTCAGTCGTTCATGTCAAAGCAGGATTTTACTGTTGGAGCTGGTTGAGCTTCATTTGAACTAATGATTCTTTTCATTCTGGATCAATCAGCTGATCATTTCCTCCATTAATCGATCGATCGATCGGTTTGGAAACATTGTGAAAATAGTGAGAAATGTGGTGACGACGAGGCCAAAGTGACGCCTTCACAGTGTTTGTTTAGTCCAAAGCTCCACATTATTACAAACACATTCAGATCATTCAGAGGAAAAGCAGCAAATCAAACAACGATCACTGAAACCTCATCAATAGATGATCAGTCATTGATAAATGGACTCATCACTTCAAGGTAATAGAGTAGAAATGGAAAGTAGTATGAAAGAGAAGTAAAAGTACCTGATATTTGTACAGCAGTACAGTACTTGAGGCAGCTGTTACTGCAGTAATCTGTAACCGCCTCAGTGTGATCTATCTGGACACATGTTCCCTTCTTCCTTCAGTGTTCTTTCATTTCCTGTTCTTTTATTCTCATGTCAGACTTTGACTCTGTGTTGATTCCTGTTGTGTTTCAGTTTGTTCAATGACAACAAAGCTGAAGCTTCAATCTTTCCTGAAACTGACAAACTCAAGTCCTGCCAGAGAAACCTTTTCTCTCCAGCAGCGTTTTAAATCTTATTTCAGGGATTAAACGACGAGGGAGACACAATCACACAATGAGCACTCAATCACACAACGAGCACACAATCACACAACGAGCACACAATCACACAACGAGCACTCAATCACACAATGGGCATACAATCACACAACAAGCACTCAATCACACAATGAGCACTCAATCACACAACGAGCGCTCAATCACACAATGACTGAATGATGATATTTTCTTATCTTTTTTCTGCCTTAATGCAGCAGCGACTGAGAAAAAGAAGCTTTGTTTGAAACATGAACATACTTTTTACTGAAGAGGCCTCGTCTCTCCTCCTTCTTGCTGATTTCAGTGCTGATCTTGGAGATCAGCCTGAGGAGACAGACAGGCGGACAGACAGACAGACAGACAGATGGACAGACAGACACATAAAGGTTATTCAAACTTTGCTTCATCTTCACTCACTGTGGACGCTCGTCTCTCTGCCTCCGTCAGAAAGTGAGCAGAAACAAAGAGCATCTATGTGTTTTCTAAAGAGAACAAACAACAACTGCAGCAGCTGAACAAGGAGCTAAAAAGGCTTCATCATCATCATCATCATCATCATCATCGCTTCACACAGTGTTGGCATAGAAACGTCTCGTCCATCTATGCCCAGTCAGAGTACAACATTACAGGCTTCATGACTCAGTGGCACACGTTTACATTAGAGCTGAACAGCGCTGAGTAAAACTTGTCCCAGCTGGAACCTGGTCTACAGTCTGGTCTCTGTGTCTCATTCTATTGTTGCATCAAGCAGTAACTCGTCTGTACTCACGGAGCGTGAAGCTTTGGGAACTTCTGGAGGTCGTTGTCCGTCAGATTCTGCAAACAAATAAGGAAACAGTATGAGAGAGAGGACGTCTTCAAATCTGAGGACATCTCAGACCCTGGAGGAGACCACTGAACCACCTCCTCCCTTTATCTACATCCTTCTCTCCTTCACTTCCTCCTCTCCTTCTCGACATCCGTCTTTCCTCCTTCGCTGACTGTCACACAGCCTTCTTTGAACTCTGTGAACTCACCACAAATCTGGAGCCGCTGATGGAGTTCTTCAACACAACTTTATCACAGCCGGAGAGACTCATCTGCAAACACAGACACAGGGTTCGTTAGAGAGGAGGCGCAACCTCAACATCAGTGTTAGAGAGGAGGCGGAACCTCAACATCAGTGTTAGAGAGGAGGCGGAACCTCAACATCAGTGTTAGAGAGGAGGCGCAACCTCAACATCAGTGTTAGAGAGGAGGCGGAACCTCAACATCAGTGTTAGAGAGGAGGCGCAACCTCAACATCAGTGTTAGAGAGGAGGCGCAACCTCAACATCAGTGTTTGGGAGCAGATCCTGTAGCTTCACCTGGTTTACATCCTGGTATCAGCCTGCTAAGCCCCTCCCACCAAATCAAACATCACCAATCGTAGAGCCCGCACTCCACAACGCGAGCCTTGTCAAGACCCCGGCCTCTCTCGCCGCCACTCGTCTTCTCAAAGACGCCCCCCCGCCCCCTGCCCCCAGCACTTTGTGGAGCTGCATGGAGATTTTGAAAATGCCCCCCTCTCTGAAATGACCTGTGATTGGCTGAAGTCTCCTGTCATGGACAACATTTTGTAAAGAGGAGGCAGAGGGGTCAGGGTCTTCTGTCAGATACTGGATTCACTGAGGAGCAGAGTGAAGCTTTCATTCCCGGTGTCGGCTCACCTGAGGATCACTGCTACCTGTGAATGTGGACGGTGACGTTATCGTATGTCCATTGGCTGCGTTTTGTCACCGTTAAACTTTACGTTCACTTGTATTGCATCTATTCTGCCTTCATCTCACGATGTTAACGACAGCGTTAAATAATATGTGTATCGTGATTCAGATCCGCGCCGCCGTTTAAAGGTTTCTTGTCAGCTCGCGCTTCGCTCCTCCACCACGTTTCATGAAAATCAGACCAGCCGTTTTTCTCTGGTCACCAAAAACACCACCTCCCTGCGAAGTTATGACCTGCGTCAGCTTCGTCCAGTTTGGACTCTCCGGCTCTCCGTCCGGGTCGGCTCTGTCAGGACAGTTTGCTTTGAACTGCAGCGTTTGTGTGTCAAAGTTCACCAAAGACTCCACTGACAGCGGCGAGTCCACGGGCTCCACCTCAACACGTCCTGTTTTAGACGCTGCTGTGACGGAGCTTTAACGGCGGCTCATTCTATGTGATCTAAAGACAGAGACAAAGACAGAAAGGACACGCAGAGTATGGACGGCGGTCTCACCCTCTTCAGATAGTCCGCCAGCTGCTGTGGGCTCCAGCCCATCACCACCGACCTGGACGGCACTCGGTCAGAGCTCATCCTGCGTCCACCTCACTTCTCGAAGACAAGACGTCCGTCCAGCTGGTGTCGAAATGAAGACTTCTGTTCTAATGAGAGAAGAACACCATCGGAGTGAGACTTTCAACTTTTTCTTCGCAGATTTGATGTCCGTCTTCTTCTTCGTACAGTGGACGTCCGACTGTCTCCGACTGACAGACGGGCCTCGTTCTTCGCTCCTTCCTGCCAAAACGCACAAACCAAACTTCTAATAAAGACGCAGAAAATAAAATAACTGCCAACCGTCTTCAAAAAGTTTGACTTCCTCAAATCAGCTCAACACTTTCTGCATAAAGACGGCAGAGAGACGAAAGCGAACATGCCACCGAGGAACCAAAATGGCTTCCTTCTTTCTTTCTCTCTCTTCCACTCCTTCTGTGTGTCTCTCTATCTCTGAGGAAGTGACTGGGGGGGTGAAGACAGCATCCTCCTCCTCCCCCGTCTGACCACAGAGCGGAACAGATGCTGCAGCTGCACCCACTCGCTGCAGCTCGGCGGCCGACGACGAACGCGCCGCACTGTTAAAAAATGACACAGCAGGTGGAAACTGACCCCGGATCAGTCTGACAGTTCAGTCTGATCGCTGCGTCAACATGTAACACTGAACCCAGGTCAGTTTAATGGAATCATCATCAGGACATTCACACATTCACATGTTTGTGCACCTCTTCACGTCCTGCACTGAGGCGCTGCGAGGAATCACTTTAACTTCTGCTTTTATGACGGACGTCTGATTCAACAACAAGCTCACGTGACACAAACAGCATGTCCTGACATGTTGAACCAGCTTTGGTCTCCTCCACCGGGGCAGCGCCGACCTGAAGCTCCCTCAGACTTTAAGGTGCGCTCAGTGATTTTAGTCGGGTCTCCTTCTTCACCTCAGTGATGGTTGCTGTCACACCTCCTGTCGGGCTGCTGGAGGCAGAACCTGTTGTTTCATGAGGCTGAAAACAGGTTAAAACACTGAGCTCAGTGAGGCTGTCTTCCTCCACCTCCTCCACCTCCTGCACCTCCTCCACCTCCTGCAAAGTTGCTGCTATCTGAACAGACTTTCGTAAGATTTTAACCTTCATAACTTCAGATATCCAGCCCCTCTTCTGTTGCCTCTCAGCTGTTTTAGCTGCTCTTTTTTAAGAGTGTCAGAGGAAAAACCCTTATCTCCTTCCTCCTCTGTCAGTCATGTTGGGTGTGAGGTCACATGACCTGCTGCTTGTGAAACTGAGTGCGAAAACAGTTCAGAGATGAAGGGACTCAACACGTTCATCACGACAAACGGTCAGAGCCGGCGGGCCGGGGGAGGCGGGATCGGCTCGCAGGTGGACTTTAAAGGTCAGACCTCGTCCGGGTGACTCAGAGACATCCAGTCTGATGGAGAGGTGCATTCTGGGAGTGCAGATGCAAAAATAAATCCCTGCTCATGCTCATAAAAATAGTTCAGCTTCACACGGTGGCTTTCACATCATTATGTCATTAATCATAAGAGCCTTTAACGAGTTAACGAGAAGAGGAACTCGTTACACTTTGATAATGTTCAGAGAACATCTGGAGCAGCTCTGTGGTGAATTATTCTGCTTCTCTTCCTGACTGGATGGAAACAATGCTGCTGCTTACAAACACGTCCCCGTTTACTTCGATGAAACTAGTGTAGTCCGGCGGTGATCAACCTAGGGGTCAGGCCCCTCCAAAGGGTCACCAGATAAATCTGAGGGGTTGTCAGAAGGTTAAAGGAGAACAAAGTTCCTGTCCAGAAGTCTGTCTCCAGTTTCTGGTCTTCTCTGGAATCTTTGACTTCTAGCAGACGTTTCGAGACGCTGAAACATGACGACGTGCTCGACCCCTGAGGATTTCTGGGCGGGGTCACAGGCCTGGTTTCATCTTTAAAGTTGTTCCTGTGGATTTTTAATTTAGGAAAATGAACTAGCTGTCAGATAAATGTCGGATACAGAGTAAATAAAGTATAATGAATTATACTTCAGTAATATACTTAAGTGAAGTATTTAGTTACAATAAACCAAGAAGTAGGTTAAAGTTACCATAGAAACGAACTTTCAGTAGTTTTTGTTTTTCACTGAACTTCAGTAAACTACCTCTGCCATGTTGCTGTAGCTTAGCATGCTACATTTCTCTGGGGCAGTTTCACCACAGTGAAGTCTGATTTAATGTCGGGTAGCTTGTAGCTTAGCTTAGCTTCACTGACACTGCAGCTAAAACCTGACAGCTTCCAAACAGGATCTGGATCCCAAGCTGGATCCCGAAGCTGCTCTGATGAATCCGTTCTCCATCTGTGGACACACAACAACACGACCACGTCTCTGAGAATCCGCCATGTTCGGCCGGCGTCTCCGTCCAGACCAGCCGAGCGTGCAGAGGAAAGAAAGCAAACTTCCTGTTAATCAAAGCTGGTTTCAGGCCGCTGCACCGACAACACAACTTCCTTCACAACCAGAACGACGGCTGAGAGCAATGAAAACCCAACTGATCCCAAATCTGCCGCCTTTCTGCACAGCCTGGCAGTGTCTCATATAAACGTAGCATACAAACTGGAGCTAGCTATCCGCCAACTGAATATAACTAATCAGCGAACATTATGATTCATTTTACGAGTAAAAACACCAAATACTTGAAGCTTCCAGCTAAATGTGAGAATTTACTGGTGTAATCGATGAGTTCTGGTCGGACAACATGTCATCCCCGTGTGACGTTTTCAGTTTTCTGATGTTTACTGATCCACGTCGTGAATCCACGTCGCTCCTCTTCCTGGTAGTTTTGGGTCCTGAGGGTGCAGGTCTCTGCCAGGCAGGGCTGGATCTTGTTCAAAAATGTTCAGTAGACCAGTACCAGACTTCGACACCGGTTCCTGGATGAGTTTTTTCTACACCAATGTTATAAAGCATTTGAACAAAGAAAATTACTTTACACATGGCGGTATAATTACTCATTTCAAACGAGGAAGCTGTTCAGAGACCAGCTGGACAAACTGTTTTTACTCTGCACACTTGGATTAAAATGAAGAAAATTATGGGATGTCTGCACCATAAAAACATTTTCACAGGGAACATTAATCACAAACAGCAGAGGGCAGCAATACAACACAGCAGCATCTGATCCAACATGATGTCTGTGGTGCAGTGAGACCTCTTACTTTGTCTGACAACCATCCACCTGTCAACTTCAGGTGTGTTTCTCTCCTTTCACCTGTCGGCCTGGATGAAACACCAGGTCTGCACTGGCTAGCTAACAAGCAACACAAAGTTTACATAGTTAGCAGATGCAGGTTAGCTTCAGGGTCCTGCTGGGTGTTGGGGGTGTGAACTGGTTTTCTGTTCAATATTTATGACTTGGCTTCCTCAGAGCCAGACGAGTTCTCAGCTCTTTGTTCTCTACGAGCATCATCGCGTGCTGATGCTGTTTATCAGTTTTATACAACAGAATGAACTCCTGAAGAATCCTGATACGACGGCGTGCCGCCGCCGCCGGCTCAGCTAACAGGTTTTATCATCAGTTCACGGCAGCTGATCAATCGGACAACGAGCAGTTAGAAAGAAAAAGTGTTTATTAAAATCTGAATTTATCCTGATACAACGAACAAGTTCTGACAACATTAAAACTACTGAAGCTGTTTGAGCTTTTCTTTCCTCCTGAGCACAAAAACCAACATTTAACAAGTTCAAATTCAGTTTCTTGATATTCATCATCCAGTTCTTCACATCAGAAATCATCCAGTTCAAAATGCAGCTTTAAATAACTAAAAGCTAAAACTGAGAATCACTGTCTGGAAACTTTTGACTCTTTCAAACTTATTCTTGTATTTAGGAGAAATGATGAAAAGTCAAACAGCTTCTTCTCGTGGAGGACCTGAAACTTCTCACCAACTGAAAGGAAACTGTCTTTGGTCTCACGTTTGTCCGTCTGTCCGTCATTTCTGACAACGTTTCACTCAGAAGCTTCACTGCAGACAGAAAACACAGACTTCCCGTCTCACCTGTGACCTGCTGCCAACACACACTCGCAGGACGTTCAGCTTCAGTTTCACGGCAGGAAGCTGCTGAATTATTATTCTTATCAGAAGTGACAGACTGAGGGGTGAAACTACCAAAATAAGAGCCTGGCTGCAGAGGAAAAGAAGGAATATTTCAGGTCTCAAAGTCTGAACCAGGTCTGTGGAGTCGTGAGCGCAGGCCGCAGCAGGACTCCTCCTGCCCGTCTTAAGAGTCTCGTTCTGGTCTCAAACTCCAACTGACTGAGGGGGTGCGGCTAAAACCAGCTTCCTGTCCCGGTTCACGGTGGTCCTCGCGGTGGAGTCGAGCCGCGGAGCGTCAGTGACTCTTCTTGGACGAGCCGAAGCCCGAGAAACCCATCACGGCCGCCATCTCGTCGTCCTCCTCGAAGTCCACGTCGTCCTCCGCCCGACGCTTCCTCTCCTTCTGCTTCTCCTTCTTGTAGGCCTTCGCCTTCTCCTCCTGACAAACAAACGGGAAACGTGTCGTTGGTTAAACACCTGTCGCAGGTCTGTGGCTGTAAAGTCAGGAAGTCTGCACCTCGTTCACTGTGTAAATACTAAAGCGCAGGAGTTCACCTTCACGTCTCATTCATTCACTCTCATTCATACAGGTGAGCTGATCTCACAGAGCTGACAGTCAGGTGAGAGAGGGACATTTACAGGACATGTCTTTACACAAGCTTCCCAGCATGCATTTGATTTTAAATGAGAGCGTTTTCCTGCCACACCTGCTCAGGTAAGAAATTCAGACTGTTCCTGTCTGCGGGGCAGGTTGACATGGTTTCACACAACACTCAGACAGCATCGCTTCCTGCCCGGCAGGGGGCGTGTCCTCCTCACCTCCTCTCGCAGCTCCTTCATGCGCTCCTCAAAGTCGTACTCCTTCTGCTTCTCCTCCATCTTCTTCTTGTTCACCTCAAAACGTTTCTTCACCTGATCCAGAGACGAGCGCTCGACTCGCATCGACATGCCCAGGTTCCTCTGGTCTGCACGCACGCACGCACACGCACAATTTTATATATATATACACACACAGTTACACAAACACAAATATATACACACAGTTTATATATACACACACACACACACACACACACACACACACACAGTTACACAAACACACATACCTACAGTTTTCCACACACACACACACACACACACACACACACACACACACACACACACACACACACACACACACACAGTGACCTGGTCTATCAGTTCGTCGTTGTGAACTCACGTTTCTTTCCGTTGATGTGATCCAGGAAGTTGATGGAGTCTTTCACGACGCAGTCACAGACATTACAATAATAACTGGAAGAGAAGAAGAAGACGACAGCCAATCAGAGCGAGGAAACAGACTCCAACAGTCTTTTTTAAAGCTGTATTTTTATTAATAAATAATCCATTATACGCTTTAAACTGTGACATCTGGAGAAGTTTAACTTCATGTTTCTACTCAGAAAGTTAAGAAATTAATGAAATTAAATCTAGTTCTGGTGTCAGAATCATCAGGATCAAAGTCTTCCTACCCGCCCATCTCAGCCTGGGGGGTGGTCTTTGTGATGACGATGGTCTTCCCCAGTTTGGACTCCAGATCCACCTTATAGTCTCTGTGACGCAGGAGGTCCCGCTTGACCGGAGGAGCCGTTTTCCCTGAGAGACAATTCATGTGATGTCAACGGGAAAACTACTGATGGTAATAAATTAATTTCAGTCATTTTTAATCATCAGTTCATCATTTCAGCCACTTCTTCAACTCTGCTTTTCTTTTCCCAGACGTGAAGATTCAGACTGAAAGGACAGTCTGAATATTTCAGATTAAAAAAAAGAAGTCAAATAAAAGAAACCAGGACAACAGATGAGAAATGAGAAACATTAAACAGAATCTTCCTCTTAAAGTGGACACAGAGCTGTTGAAGCTCCGAGCGTTTCCGTTTGAAATGGAGGAATAACACTGTTCTTAAAGCAGAGGTCGGTGTCTGAAGACAGCAGATTCTTCAGTTTGTATCAGCTGGTGTCACGCTTTTACAGAATGAAGGAAACGATGATGATGATGATGATGAAATGATCAGTTGAATTTTCTATCAACAAGCAGATGAATCCGGTCAGTCTGACTTTGTGTTGTTAATCGAGCTCCAGTTTCCAGGAGATCGAACCTGCGGGCCGACAGAGCTGCACAGTGGAAGTGAAGCAAACAGAGGACCGGTCTAAACGCTGAAGGTGTCAGGATTTAAATCTATTATTCGACTCTCGGATGGGAGACGAAACATTTTCTACAACCTCCAGCAGGTCCATGTTGCCTTTAAAGCTCTTAGAGAAACCACGATCTGGATGAAAGAGTGTCTTCAGAGACACAGAGTCACTACACTGATCCTCTTCATCACACTCTTCAGACCAGCTGTCTGTCAGTATGAGACCAGTATCTGTTACCACAGTCTGTCCAATCAACACCTGCTTCAGAATGAGTTAAAGCAAAGAGCTGATTCATTAAACTGCCTGTTTACTACATCACTTCATCATCATCATCATCATCGTCAATAAATGAACACCTTCATCTTCTCACCATCTCGCCGCTCTCTGTCTCTCTCCTCAGCCAATCGTTTCTGAGCGAGGTTTTCATACTCGTCTTTGTCCCACTTCCGACGGAAGTCGTTCTTGCTGGACTGGAAGAGAAGAGGATGATGAAGAGTTACAATAGATGGATCAGGATCAGACCCCCGTTGAAGAGTCACTTCCTGTATCTATGTAAGGTGGGTGTTGCCGCTGCCCCGCCCCTATTTAGAGGGCCCCGAGTCTGTTTACTTCCATTACAGACGTGAAGGTGAGCTCAGAGTCACCTGAGCAAATACTGGACCCGTTTATCAGAAACCACATGACTGCAGAACTTTCTGACCCTGAAACGTCTTCAGGAGACATCAGGAGGAATGAGCTGAGTTCAGGACCCGTCTGTCTCTGGAGATCTGGAGCGGACATGCTCAGCTAACACTGCATGTGTTGTGTATCTGTGTTATATTGTGTCGACATGGAGAAGAAAGAGTCCATCAGTGAAAATATGGAAGGTGAAAATCAGGTTTCACTCATGAGTCAATGAATATCTTTAAACTTTACCGAATTAATGCATTAATTAATGCTGCTTTGCATTTTGGTAGCTGAAGACATTTCTCCTCATAGGTGGACAAACTGTATTTAACCTGAAGCGTGAGTCTTTCTGTTGTTTGTGATGAGGACGCTTCTATTCTGAAGGAATCTGGCCGGAAATGTTTTTGTTCTCGCTGCTAGCGGAACACAGGCTAACAGTTAGCAGCGTTATTGTGTTTCAGTGACGCGGCGAGCAGAAATAAACCTGCACAAACTAATGTTCCACGAAGCAGAAGAATAACACGATGAAAAACATCGCTAAACTTGAAATTAAAAACGGAATCTTAAATATTATCATTGGGCTAAGTTAGCTAGCGTTAGCTGCTAGTTGACGCGCCGGCGTTTGAAACCGTTTTAAAGACGTTCAACAGATTCAGTCTGAGCCGCGCGCAGCACTGATAAACCGCCACATCTAACATAAAGTCACGTAACAATCAAGTGATTTTAGAGTTGTAATATAAAAAAAACGAACTCAGATCAGGAACTTACCCCACTGCCAGACGCCATCTTGTTTAGGTAGTGACAAAATACGGCTGTCGTAAAATCAAATGTATATCTGAGAGGTGAACAGCGACGCCTGCTGGAGCGGAGCGGAAAGACAATTACTTTTCTACAACAGCCCCCTCTGTTGTCAGTCCACTGACATGAAGGTGCCTCCAGCTGAAAGAGGATGTTTAATAAATTTTCTGGCTGGATGTCAAACATGTTGGAAGGAGAGACCCCCCCCTTTGACTTCTCACCGGACCGGATGCAGCCTAGGTGAGGCGGCGGCAGAGCAGGCCCCGCCCCTCTCAGGTGCGGCTCATTAAAAGCTGTGAAAGCGGAACAATGGCGTCTGTCCGTCTGAAGAGAAGGCGCCAAACTCAAGCTGCAAAAAATGTCAACCAGCGGAGTGGAAAGTGCAGCTCACAGCCCGCTGCTCTCCTCCAGGTAACAAAAACCAGGACTCAGGTAGAGGCCAGAGAGACGCGCGACCCGGGACACACAGCTTCAGGTGTCTGTAAAGTCAAGGGCGTCGTTTCCACCTGGGTGACTTTCTAAAATGTTTGTCTTCGTCACTTTAAAGGTTTGAATCGCTAAAATGAATTCTGTCAGCTGTTAAAGTCCAGACGAACAAAGAGCCGGACGAGCACGTGTGTCTGCAGGTGTCACGTGTGTTCACGGTGGTTCAACTGTACAAGCAGCGGCAGGTGATTCACCTCACCTGGTCTCAGGCTACAGACAGGTTACTGCTTCTCTCTGATTGGCGGAAATCTAAATGAATGTTTTATTTAGAGTCAGTTTGTTCTTCAGACAAGCTCACTGTAGTGAAAAATCAAAAAACTCCATGAGCTGATCATAAAGAATCAGATCTATAAAACTGGATTGATCTGAATCTAAAGTCAATGAAATGTCCAGAATAAACTGACAGGTGACCATCATCACTCAAAATACTCTGAGTTTCGTTTGTTTCCTGTTAAATGTGAGAGCTGAGTGATGATTTCAAGGACTAACTTACACCTGAATAACAAGATGTTGACTTACACGAGTTAAAAAGCAGGAAACGACTTCCTGTGATTTAACACTTTATTTCTTGATGTAAATCTGAGACATTAATGAACAGAATTTGGATTTGTCTGCAGTTAAAGTGTTTAAACCACTAAATTTGAACATGAACTCATCTTTAAACTGATATATTTAGTTCTTAATCAGCTCCTGTGACATCAGAGCTCACCTGCAGCTCACCTGACACCAGCAGACAGTTTGCCCGCCTCTCAGTTTGGTCCTGCAAACATAATGGAGGTGATCAGCGTTTTGAGCTCCCCGATGATGTCCTCGACAGTGGCTTCAGACGTCACGGCGCAGAGGTCAGGTCCTCCACTGTGACGCCCTGAGCCGTTACAGCAGCGTCGCGGCGGCGTTGAACGAGGCGGCGCTCTGATGGCCGCCGTTTGGTAGCCAGATGTCAGCTGTGATGAGCTTTACGAGCAGCTGGTCTGTTGATGGAGAGCACTGCTCACAGGACGCATCATTTTTAAACCGTCAGCCGTCGTTACTTTAACCTCCAAATAATGTCTGTCAGTGGTAGAAACACGGCACACCTGAGTACTGCACCTGAGTACACATTCAAGGTACTTTTACTTTGTTTCCATTGTCTGCCACATTCTACTCCATTACATCTGTCTGACAGCTTTAGTTACTCTGAGGATTTTCTTCCTGTCCAGTGAAAAGCTCGTATCTCCAGATGTGTTGAATGTTTGTGATAAACTGAAGGATGAAGTTTTCCTTCATGTCTTCTTCAGCTAAATAAACTGTTTAAAATCCTCTTGGATCAGCTGAAAATGCATCGACACACAGCTGAAAACAGGCTGTTTGTCTGAGATACGAGGTTCTCACAGGACAAACATGTGGTGATCTTATAGAATATGATGCATCACAGCCAGGTTCCGGATCAGCACTGAGTCTGCCGGGTTCGGGATCCATGTGTCCTGGATGTGAGACTGAACAGGTGTGATGCTGATGCTGGTTTCTGTCCTCAGCTTCTGTTTCAGCCCGTGGTCGTGTGTTTGCGTGAAGGGCTGGTCGGCGGCCGTGTGGAACGGCCTCCCTGACCCGCTGCTGGCCGCCGCCTCCGGATGCTCCGCCCCCGAGCCGTGGCTCCTCCCCGGCTGCAGCTCCGTGTACGACAGCCTGGTCAGGTGAGGAACACTCCTGCGGTCCTGTTACTTCCTGAAATGTGTCATCAGTCTGTACTGTACACAGTGATTGGCTGACAGGTGACCAGTGTGTCAGTGGTGGTAGAAGTACTAAGTACTAATACTGTAGAGAGTAGAAGTACTAATATACTGTAGAGAGTAGAAGTACTCAATGACCCTTTGATCACTTCAGTGTTGAAGCTGCTGAAAGATAATCCACCACAGTACTCTGAGTTAGTAACTCTCCACCCTGTCGATCAGTGCAGCGGGAGGACGGACGCTTCGACGTGTCCATCACACGTCGCCTGCTGATTGTTGTCTTCTTGTTGGACTCTTCTTCCTCTGCAGTAACATCTCTCCGCTGCCGTCTCCTCCCGCTGCCGGCGGCCTGCGAGGACGAGACCGAGCTGCCAGCAACAAACCACGCAGGTCCAACACCTTCAGCTTCAGATGGGAAGCTGCAGACAGACAGGCAGACAGACTGCGGGCAGGGAGACAGGCAGGCAGGCAGACAGACTGCGGGCAGGGAGACAGGCAGGCAGGCAGACAGACTGCGGGCAGGGAGACAGGCAGACAGACAGGCAGGCAGACAGACAGGCAGGTGGACGGACGGACGGACAGACAGGCAGGCAGACAGACAGTGAGACAGGCAGGCAGGCAGGCAGACAGACAGACAGACAGACAGACAGACTGCGGGCAGGGAGACAGGCAGACAGACAGTGGGACGGATGGACGGACAGGCAGGCAGGCAGACAGACAGGCAGGTGGACAGACAGACAGGCAGGTGGACGGACGGACGGACAGACAGGCAGGCAGGCAGACAGTGAGACAGGCAGACAGACAGACAGACAGACAGACTGCGGGCAGGGAGACAGGCAGACAGACAGTGAGACGGACGGACAGGCAGGCAGGCAGACAGGCAGGTGGACAGACAGACAGACAGGTGGACAGACAGACAGACAGGTGGACAGACTGCGGGCAGGGAGACAGGCAGATAGACAGTGAGACGGACGGATGGACAGGCAGGCAGGCAGACAGGCAGGTGGACGGACAGACAGACAGACAGACTGCGGGCAGGGAGACAGGCAGACAGACAGTGAGACGGACGGACGGACAGGTGGACAGACAGACAGACAGGTGGACAGACAGGCAGGCAGACAGACAGTGAGACAGGCAGGCAGGCAGACAGACAGACAGACAGACAGACAGGTGGACTGCCTTGAAATGCGTGCCAGTGATTCTGTAGATCTAACAAAGACCACATTAAACCTGAAACTATGTCGAGCTGATAAAAACTTCATTGATCCTGTGTGACCCCCCCCTCTGAACAGTCTGTCTGTCCTCAGGCCGTCCATCCTGGAGCGATGTATCCTCAAAGTGTCCACCAGCAGCGTGGCTGTGGGGACGGATGAACTGGACAGTAAGAGGTCAGTGTGTTCTGGAAACGGCTGCTCATCTAAAACTGAAACAAACGATGAAGCACCGTCTCAGTCCTCATCTTCACCACTTCAGTCATCAGTTAGAGAAACATCACAGCAGAGGGAGGGGGGGCTGTAAGGCCGACGTCGCCTCAGCTGTTGGCTGAGGGATTAGAGTAAACTCCATCATCTCAGTGTCCACGGAGGTTATTTCTGTTCATGTCTTCGTCTCAGTGAAGGACGTGTAACAGGACGTGGAGACGTTCCTTCATGTTGGACGGTCACACTGGTCATCAGAAGAGCCGACGTAGACCAGAGCGGCTTAAACTCACGATGGAGACAAATCTGACATTTCCCCCCACACCCAGGTCAACAGCGTCCTCCTGGAGGGGGTTTCATGACATCTGGCTCAAACGTTCATGACCTCTGACCTCTGAGTTCATTGTTCCTGCAGGCCTCCCTTCGGTCGCTGCTTCTCCCGCCTCCCGGACCCGGCCAACACCGAGACCAACGCCGCAGTTCTGAAGCGGCGTCAGAAACAGATCCAGTACGGCAAGAACACCAGCGGCTACCAGAACTACCTGCAGCAAGTCCCCAGGTGAGACTGCACACAGCTGACTGAGTACGGTTTAAACCAGGCATGGGCAAACTACGGCCCGAGGGCCATATGCGGCCCGTTACAAAATTTAATCCGGCCCGCGGAACTTGAACAAATTATATCAATAAACCTTGTTAATGTTTTATTTTCCCTGCAATTCTGGCTTTTTCCCAATAGATGGCGCACTCTAGATACATTGAGCTTTGTTGAGGTGAAGCGTATTACTCCACGTTTGCTCTTTACTCTTCGACCCTCAGCCCTTCTGTAAAGATGAGCGGAGCTAAGGATGTCCAGTTTTTAATAAGGAGTGGACAACTAAATATTTTTGACTGAACACCGATCAGGCGGTGTTTAAAGACGATGATACAGCAAGAAAACTGACTCCAGACTTTGATGCGCTGGATAAAAAGGGAGACCAACAACACTGTTCCCCCTGAAATTAAAAGTACGGGTCTCCGTTGTGTTATGTAAAAAATGCATTTGAAACTAATTTGTTCTGTCTGTTAAGGGATGCACATATGTGGTGCTCAGGTGCACGTACGTTCTCAAAACCAAGTGCGCAAATGCAGCGCGATCAAATATAACGCGCTCCACATACTGGCGCTGTCACTGTTCGTCCTCGCGCTGCTCGTTGTTGAGTTTTGGCTTTAGGGATGATTGAATAGAAGGAGAGGACAGTAGACCTGCATCTCCTACCGTTTTTTAAATGAAGACAGTCAGGAGGAGACTGATGATGATAATATCCTGAAGGATAACACAACTTTCAGTGCTTTAAATAATAAAAAGAGTCATTTCAATAAATAGCTCAGTTCTGTGGGACTTCAAAGACAGATATTTAGTTGAAATGCTTTTGTTCATTTTCAGTTGAAATTAAATTACATGTTTTCTACATATCTCATGATATTTTATTTTCTCGTATGAGGTGGATTACCAAAACACTCCATCCATCTGCTCCTGGTCCGGCCCCCCAGTCAAATTTTAGAACCCTTTGTGGCCCACAAGTGAAAAAGTTTGCCCACCCCTGGTTTAAACACTGTCCACCGGACAACCCCCCCATCAGCCATCAGAGAAAACTCTGAAGGCAGGGTCCTCTGCAGTATCACTGCGATCCAGCGATGGTTGTCTGTACACCCACGACGACACCGCTAACAGGAGCTGCTAACAGCTGATTCAGCAGACAGGCACCCATTGGGCCTGTAGTCATTACTGAGGGGAAAACGACCCCCAGACAGATCCAGACCGCTGAGCAGCAGCGGGTGTCAGAGTCCGTTTTGTGTCAAATATCTGAAGAATGAATGAATCAGTTCTCTGATCCCTCCTCTTCCTCAGACCCCTGAGGGATCCGAAGCTCCACCCGTCCACTCCCAACAAGTACAGGAAGTACAGCCGGCGCTCCTGGGACATGCAGGTGCGCCTGTGGAGGCGAGCGCTGCACCTGTGGGACCCTCCGACCGACACCCAGCTGGACGGCGCCGACACGCAGGACCCGGTGGATCAACTGTAGGTGGAGGTCATTCAGAACGAGAGCTGTCTGTTATTGATTAGTTATTATCAGCATTTGATCTTAACTGCAGAAAAGTGGAGCTGAGTTCTTCTTCCAAACCTCTGCAGGTCAGGTCATCACTGCAGGTCACATTCAGGTTGAAAACCTCACCTTCAAACTAAAAGAGGAAACGGCCTTCTGCCCCGTCAAAGTAAAAGTCCTGAGACAAACATGCTGCAGCAGGTTTAAGGTCCGCTGGCCTGCGTGTTCCTGCCTGGAGACGCTGTTTGTCTCCTTCTTCTTACAACACATTTATGTTAGTTTGCAGATTCATCTTATTAATACAAATATGATAAATTATAATATTATAGCTGAAACTACCCAGCAGCACATATGAAGTCGTTAAAATCAGCTCCATGAACCATCAGATATAATCTATAATCTGAAACAAGTCGTTCTACATGATACTTTAAAGTACTGGTACTGATGCAAGTACTTCAGTAAATATCAGAGTACTCTGAATCAGAGCTGCTCAGTCTGTCAGAATTATTCCTCAAATGGAAAATTCTCTTCAGAGTCGATAAAGTGCTCGTTAATCACCAGCTGCTGTAAATGAAGCATCATCAGCAGACTCAGAGTAATCAGAGTAAAGATTAGATTTATCTGCTGGGAAACATCGGGTTCGTCCGATCAGCATGACTGAGACGCTGGTCGCCGTGGCGTTCTTCAGCCTCTCAGAAGCTTTGAGGTGAACTTGTCTCCATCTGCTGGTAAAATACGGTTTGAATGTGTCTCCTGCTGCTTTGCAGGCAGAGCCACCTGGAGAAGATGACCTCTGACCTGTGTGAGGACGGAGGAGACAAGCAGAGAGAGAAGGAGACTCCAGCAGCCTCTAAAGCCTCCTCTGTCTCTCCTCTGTCCACCGTGACGTCTCTGGAGCTGCCCGGACCCTGGAGCAGCCCGGTAAATTAATTATCTACACTTAATCTTCGGCGGTGGCGTCCGTCTGTCAGCTGATCAGAGGAAACTGTTTTTACCTTCCTGTCTTCATCCCTCAGGACGCCGAAGGAGGCCACAGGCCTCTGCGCTCTCCCCCCGGCCTGAGTCAGATGACCAACCACGACGACATGACCGACTGGCTCCGCCTCCTGCTGGAGGCCGACGACGCCCGAGGTGAGGTCACGGGTCAGGTGTTACCATGACAACAAAGGAGTTCAGAGATACAGCGGCTTCAGGTCGACACACAAACCTGCGGTCAGTGGTTCTGTGAGCTGAACACAGCCACAGAGATCAGAGTCCACCTCCAGCCCAGGTGTGCCACAGGTAACCACAAACAGTTAAACAATACAACAGAAGGTGAAACTCAGGTGACACATGAGAACTTCTCAAACTGAGAACAGGAAGTCCAGTTGGAGGCGTTGCCGCTGTTTCTCGGTGCTCTTTGACCCCCACATGTCTGTATTATCTGACTCTGCGTGGATTCAGTCTGTCTGTTTTTGTTCTCGTAGATTTCGGCTCTGATGACCAGCAGGTTCCAGTTTTTTCTGACCAGCTGTTGTGGAACCCGTACTGATCCTCGCCGACGCGCCGCCGGTCTGAAACAAACGAGGTTCAGCCGTCGTCACGGAAACTTGATGTCCGGACCTCGTGTGTTCTTTGTGCGTGTGGTTTCCAGCTTATTTGTCTTTTTAAGATGATTAACGACAGCGAGAATGTGATTGGTCCTTGATCCGGGTCACATCCGCCCCTCCGGCATCTCTTGTCGGAGCTGGGGGGAGGAGGGCTGCGACCTGAAGAGAACTGAGGGGGAATGTGTCGAGGTTTCCCGGCTGCTCTCGAACGCGTCGTCGGGTCGGACAGCCGAACACTTTGACCTGAGCATGGTTCTATAGTTTGCACTTTGTATTTCTGTTACTGCATCGGATGGAGCACTTTCACCTGCGTCGTGTTTGAGTTGGAGCTGCACTGGAGGAACGCTGCTGAGTTGTTCTACTTGAAGTCACTGGTTTTGTCTGAACTGCGGTGTCACGTTGGCGCTCTCTGCGGGCTGCTGTCGTCTTTGGTCCACCGTCACCTTCATGCTCTGCTGTCTGGGTCGGGCTCCAGATCCTCCTTTCTGCACCTCCATGTTTTTTCTGAAAAACAAAACCGTTGCTCAATGGGGGAGAGAAGGCTGTCGCTTTGTGTTCGTTTCCTTTTACTTTTTGTGTTTCTCAATTTGTCATTTTGTGCTGCTTGAATATCGAGAGCAAAGCTGAAAGATGTGATTAATAAAGATGTAAATAAAGTGTTAGAAATTCACAGGCTCAACTCTTCTCTTCTGCACATTTGAAAAGTGTCCTCTGTCCCTGTTGGAGGATATTCAGGGGTCACATGGGTCTTCCTGTGTCCCCTGCTGTCCCCTCATGTCCTCCACACAGCCGGCTGTTAAAGACTCTTCCTCTGAGAGATGAAGGTCTGCTGCTTCCTGATCGATGGCTGTCAGACGTTTGCAGAAACAAATAGAAGCTATTTAATGAAATGATTTAATATTTAGATGTCTTTGATATTTATCACAGTGAATGAAGTCAATAATAATCAACTTTGCCAGAAATCACCTTTTTAATTTATAAGTCTAGTTGAATGAATTTTAGTTCTTGTCTTACAGCTTGTAAAAAGATGATCGATCTGTTTTTACATGTTTAAAAAACATTTTTAAAATCTACATTTGTGTAAATGTCATGTAGAATCAACTTGTTCAGTGTTTCAGTCCGACCAACCAAAAGCTCCACATGATTACAAATACATTCAAATCAATCAAATCAGAGGATCAAACCTCTGAAGCTCAAACATCAAATGATTTACAGCAACAATCAATAGATGATCAGTCATTGATTAATGGACTCATGACTCAGCTGTGAACTCTTTGTGTGTAAAGATCTGAATCTGGAAAGTAACTTCAGTTAGTAGTAGCAGTACTCATAGCAGTAGTAGTAGTAGCAGTACTTCAGTAACCGTACTGAGCTCCACTCGGGCACAGACTGAGGAGGATGAGAGGTTACTGTGGTTCATCTGTCGGTGGAGGATGAAGGTGTCTCCTCCGTCCACACGGTGTGCTGCTGCAGCCGGACAGCTGACTGTGTGTGTGTGTGTGTGTGTGTGTGTGTGTGTCCTTTGAATGCAGCGTTCACACACTGTTTCACCTGCTGAACATCTGGATCATTAAATAATGAAGCAGAAATGAGTGACAGGCGCACCAGACGCGGCTCTGCTGCTGTAAACAAGCCGCTGCCTGTGAACTACAACTCCCGGCATGCTCCAGCATGTCGGCGCTCTTTCTCTCATCTGCTGAATTAAATTCGTGTTTCTTAGATTTGTGTTTGGACGGTGGGCCGGCGGGCGCGTTGAGGGCAGAATAAAAGCAGAATTGAGTGAGAATAAGCGGCAGGTGCTGGAGCGGGTGATGAGGTGTAGCACCGCCCCTCCTCCTCCTGCCTGGCACCGTAAATGTTATTTATGAATGCTGCCGCTCACGGGCGTGTGCGCGCACATTCTTCATTAGTATGTTTTAATAATTACAGGACGCTGGACGCTGACTGCAGCCGATGTTTGGGTTGGTTCGGGACCCCGCGCTGCCCGCTGTGTGCGGCTGAATCCAGACTTTAATTCATTGTGGCGGCTTTGGTGCTGAGAACGGCGGCGGCAGGCGGAGCGGCGCGTTCCGCTCTTTAATAATACTGGGTCAATACACGGAGCGCCGCCGCTGTCTGCCAGCCCGCCGCATCCGCCGGAGCCGCTTCACCCCGTCACCCGGAGGGGCTGTTCGACAAGGTAAGCCTGCCAGCCGCCCGACAGCGAGCCCAGTGTCCGCTTGTTTGCTGGTTCTCCGTCTGCGGGAGCTAGCTAGTCCGGGCGGATGATCCCGCAGCATCCCGCCGTGTTTTCCTCCTCTCACGCTGCTCAGAGAGCTCACAGGCCGGCCAGACGGCGTTATCATCACCGCTGTTATTATTGTTAGCTAGCACCGATTCTGGGTGTGAATTCGCCTGTTCGGCATTCAGGTTTATTCAGAATTAACTTCTCTCAGCAAATGGCTGGAGGAGCGACGACCATCGAGCACATCCCCTGTGATGTGTGCGGGGTTTGTTTGTGAAAGCACCGCGGCTAACGCAGCTATCCGGCTAACGCTGGGCAGGTCAGCTAGCTACCGTTAGCTAGCTGCTGCCCCTGGATGCAGCCAGGCGGCCACTGTAGCTCCGCGTTAGCCCCGCAGACCCGCGGAGCAGAGCAGCCCGAGCCCCCGGAGTCAGTGAGGCTGTGGAGGGGGCACAGGCGTCAGACAGCCGTTTTGTTTCAGACAGCAAAATGGCTGAATTTATTGTGCCGACCTTGAAAGTAATAACGAGATGACATATTATTTATAGCAAGCTAACCGTTCAGGTGATGTTGAGCTGCACGGCAACGCTAGCTGATGATGATGTGATGTAACTGACGCTGCGTTAATACTACAAACATGAATTATTTTATCTTTCTGCACCAGGTTTATCTCCAAATTTCATAATACATTCCATCCCATATTTATTTTGCACTCAACGGGAAACTGCTATATATGTGTGTTAGCATCCCTCATTGAAAACAATGGGATCTGTTAGCCTCATGCTAGCAGCAGCCGGAGATGGCCAGCGGCCTCAGTCAGTCCGGCATCAGAGAGGCGGCTCTGCTCAGGCTGCACAATGGCCTCCGCTGCCAGGGACAGCCTGTCATCAGCAAACACTGAGTGCCATTATTTAACCACAGCAAACCACGTGTTTAACTGGACCCCGATTAACGCTGCAGCTTCAGCCACATCAACATCAGCGGTCCACAGTCGGGGGCTCCACTGTGTCCAGCTGTGGCCCCTGACCTCATTTATCACAGGGGCCAAAATACTCAGGAGTCCATCAGTGATAGAGCTGATGTGCTGAGTGCTTTAAAGGAGTGATGTCTCACATGTGTTACATTAGATAAGACAGAAACGGGGAGTGACACATTTAACAGATATAAAAACCAAATCTGAGAACTGGACCATCAGTCTATTCATTGATCAGGTGATCAACAGAATTAATCAGGCTATTCATTAATAATTTCAGTCCTTTTTCAAAATAAAATACCAAACATTTCATCTTCTTTAATGAGGGTTTTACGATTTTTTTTTTATGTCTGAGAGTAAACTGGCTGCACAAAACAACATGAGGACGTCACTTTAGGTTTATTCAAACCATGATGGACATTTTTTTAGATATTTTTTAAATTTTATCAGCCATGTGATGAAATAGTTCATTTAGACTAACCGATAATGGAAACCATTGTTAGCTGCATCCTCATTAAAATGTCCATGTGACCCACTTCACTTATCAATAGACCACATGTGGGGTCGAGAAACTCAGGGACAGATCCTGAGCCAGCACCAAGACCCCAAGACCAAGCATTTCCCTAGTCGACTAATAGTTGTTAATTCAAGCCGTTAGTTCACCACCAGTCGACCTTATGTAGTCTGTCTGCTCATGACTGGACCACATGGGGGCAGCTGTCCCGGAGCCCCAGACTCATAGGGGCCCCCACAGCCCCAGATTCACAGTGTGACAGTTGGTTCATGGACCAGTTGTAGTTTGGTTTGGAACATGGGAAAATCCACAACTGGAAGAAATCAGCTGACATGGTGACTCTGCTCCAGCTTCATGAGCTGGTCTTCAGGCTGTTTCAGCTCAGATAGTTTGTTTGTTCCTAAATTAATTTGTGTTTAATCTGAGTATCACACTGTGGAACTGTGGCCGTGTATTTTCCCTGCGTACAGGAGTACTCAGGAGTACTTCACTGCCTCACAGGAAATTACATGATTCGATGATTCAAATGAGATTTAAATGTCTTAAAGAACGAGAGACTGACAGCTTCACGGTGGGACGGCTGATTCCATTGATTGTTAACATTACACTCAATGGCCACTTTATTAGGTACACCTGTTCGTTGATGCAAACATCTCATCAGAAGAGGTTCAGATGTCGTTCAGGTGTAACCAGAACAGAACCGCATCTGTCAGCACACCTTGAAGTGGACCGACCACAGTGGCTTCCTGTCTGCTGAGAACAGGACACTGAGGCTGCAGCACACACAGGCTCACCTGAGATGGATTTCCACTGCCACTCGCAGGTGGTCGGGTCCGCCTGGTGTAAACAGCATGAATCCGGATCCAGCGGTTAAAGGCGCTGCTGTTGCTGTTTGTGTGGAACATTTTCTCAGCACACGTTAACACCACCTGAGCAGGATTAAATGCCGTGGCCGACCGGAGGACGTCGCTGACCGTGGTCACCTCTCCTCATCTTGTGTTGTTGGCTTCCAGCAGGACAGCGCTCCCGTCCGCGTCATCTCGAGCCGCTTCCACCGACAGTGACCTCCAGCAGCCCCCACAGTCAGCAGACATCAGCTGAACAGCAGGACGTTACAGTACAGGCCCGCAGTATCAGAGAGGTGGACTTAATAAAGAGGCCACTCTGCTGCTGAGTGGTGTTTTATTATTTCTAGCATTAAATACGACCATTTACTCCCCCAGACAACTTTGGTGGCATTTAGAGTCGTTTTGAAGAAATTAGCCCCAGAGGAGCGGCGCGTATATCCGTATAATGCGAGTACTCGGGGCATCCATGCGCAGCCTCTATATAACACATAATCTGCAGAAACTCGTTCATATTCCAATATTTAGTTCTGATATGCTGGTGCTATTCCCCTCTGAGCCGGCGGTCGGCTAGTTTAGCTGTAGTTTGGCGCAGCTATGGTTCGTTATTGCGTATTCGTAGCCGACCGCCGCAGAGTCAGCCGTGTTGTGGCCGGCTGCTCGCGGCGCCCGGCGTTCGGTAATGACATCATCCACGTCAGAGGTAGTTGCCTAGAGACGCCGGATGTTGATAACATGCCACCACGGGCTCAGAGGGGAATAGCACCAGCATATCAGAACTAAATATTGGAATATGAACGAGTTTCTGCAGATTATGTGTTATATAGAGGCTGCGCATGGATGCCCCGAGTACTCGCATTATACGGATATACGCGCCGCTCCTCTGGGGCTAATTTCTTCAAAACGACTCCAAATGCCACCAAAGTTGTCTGGGGGAGTAAATGGTCGTATTTAATGCTACAAATAAGGTCCAGGTTGTAAAAAACCAAAGTGATCCTTTAAGCACTGTTTCTTCACAGTCAGCGTTTTTTTGCAGCAGCTAGTTTGAACAGTTTTTTAAAAATCAAGCTTCTAACAACGTTCACACACTGATGTCGCCTTGTTTTCCTTCAGATATGAATTCAGTTATATTTGATCTGGAGCTGAATCATCTGATTTGCCTCCATCTGTATCAGCCTGATCAGGTTTGGGCCGTGACGTTGCTGACGTTGCCGTAGTTCAGTTTCTCTGTCGATGTCTGCGTTTTCATTTTGCATATAAAATAGCAGAAACTGCTGAATACTGTTTATAATATCCTAAAGTACGATAGGTCAGATCAGAGGAAATCATTAAATCCCGACTTTTGAGAAGCTGGAAACCGACAATCTTTGACTGAAACGAGAGAAAAGATAAGAGACTTTATTAATCCCCAGCCGGGGAAAATTATTATTATTATTACAGGCAGGAGGTAATAGCAGTTGGAAAAAGAAAATAGCAACAGAAATAAAATTCAAAAACAAAATAAAAGCTGACTTTATATATGTACATAGCTTCCAGTTATATGATTTTATAAACTGTAAAGAACTTGAATTTTCTGCTAACTTTTGAGCTAAATATTCTTTCTTGTTGTGGAAAAAATCCTCCTAAATTACCAAAAAAAAAATACAACCTTATTCCACAAAGAGCAGTTTATGTTAACATCGCTAATGAAGCATCATCATTCAGTTGGAATGTCAGAGAAGCTAACACAGCTAACAAACCTTCCTGTTGTTAGAGTCGGTGTTTGACTTCAATAAATGATGTTTACATCAAATATAGAAATAAAAAAGCAGTACTTCACAGTATTTTAACTCCTTCCTGTTGAGGACAAAAAAGTAACAGCAAAAACACAAGTCAAGCTAATCTTGAACAGCGCATTAGCTCGCTAAACAATTTAAATGTGCTATTGCTAAAATACTGATGTTAATGTGCTTATGTTAAAGTTCGACAAGATAACTTGTCTTTATTAATCCCTAGCCGGGGATATTCGGGTGTTACAGGCAGCAGCATTAGCAATAGGAATAACAACAGAGTAGAGAAATACAAAATAAAAGCCTACTATATGTACATTTTATACAAAGGACTATATAAAAGAAAAAAATGTAAAAAAAAAAACCTGGTGGGGACAGAAAGTGACTACAGCATTTACACTATTGCACAGTAATAAATATATATGTGTTACAGTAGAATACCAACATATATGCATCGGTTGAATACTTAAAAGAGTGAAAAAGTAATATTGCACAAGATAATTAGTGTATGATAAATCACACATTAGTGTATAAACAGTCTGGATATGGACCCAGAGCTGCATTAACTGATGCTGGAGTTGAACTGTTGGTTGAAGGACCTGTGGTAGTGTTCCTCCTTACAGGGTGGATGCAGCAGTCTGTTACTGAAGGAGCTGCTGAGGGCCCCCACTGTGTCATGCAGGGGGTGGGAGGGGTTGTCAGTGGTAGATAACATCCTCCTCTCACCTACATCCTCAGTGGTGTCCAGAGGGCAGTCCAGGACAGAACCAGCTCTCCTGACCAGTTTGTTGAGTCTCTTTCTGTCCCTCTCAGAGCTTCCACAGCCCCAGCAGACCACTGAGTAAAAAAAGACTGCAGAGTCAACCACAGAGTCATAAAAGGTTTTCAGCAATGTCCTACATACTCCAAAGGACCTCAGTCTTCTCAGCAGATGGAGACGACTTTGGTCCTTCCTGTACAAGACATCACTGTTAGTGGACCAGTCCAGTTTATTGTTGAGGTGGACACCCAGGTCTGTGTACACCTCCACAATCTCAATGTCCAAACCCTGGATGTTCACCAGTGTAGTCTGTGGTGCTTTCCTGCGAAAGTCTATCACCATCTCTTTGGTCTTGCTGGCGTTGATGTTCAGGTGGTTCAGTCCACACCAGTGGACAAAGTTAGCGATGACTTCCCTGTATTCCAAATCAGTCCCCCTGTGATACACATCCAACGATGGCTGAACTTCTGGAGGTGCAGCTGGTTGTGTTGTGTTTGAAGTCAGATGTGTTGAGGGTAAAGACAAAAGGAGAGAGCACAGTACCCTGTGGAGCCCCGGTGCTGCAAACTGCCACATCCAACACACAGCTGCAAAACCTCACATACTGAGGTCTGTTGGTGAGGTAGTCGATGGTCCATGCAGCCAGGTGACAGTCTACTCCGGCTCCTTCCAGCTTCCTCCTCAGCACTGATGGTTGAATTGTGTTGAAAGGACACAGTTATCGCGATGACGTGCGAGAACTCCCTCGGGAGGTTATACGGCCGAATGCTAACAGCTAGCAGCTCAGTGTCTCTTGTGCAGCGCTGCTCCTTCACACTGAGGTGTCCTGGGTTACACCATCTGTTGTTCACAAACATAGCTATGGCCCCACCCTTCCTCTTACTGCTGTCTGTCACTCGCCTGTCCGCTCTCAGAGGGTGAAAAGTGTCTCTGTGAAGCACATGACGCTACTCTCCCGATACTCCCGCTGCAGTCTGGTTAGCGCCGTTAGCTCTTCCATCTTGTTTTGGAAAGATAATAATAATAAGAGACGGTATGGATGGTTTATACCGTCTTCGCCTGTCCCGGCACTTAACTCCAGCTCTGCATCCCCTTCTCCGTCTCCGTATCTCTGCGGGGATAACAGCTGATCCCGAGTGTAAATGATTATGTCGTTTTTAGTAGTACTGGAAACTAATGACGGAAAAAACATGAGAAACACAAGAAAACACAAAGAAAAGTGGTCGGAGCCGCTGTAACAGGCTGGCACTCGTGCGGCGACATGGCGATTTTATGACATTGTGCTGATGTTAATGTGCTAACGTTGAAATGCTAATGTTGTGTGCAGTTGGACCCTCTAAAACTGTTTGAATCAATATGTGAGTCTTCACACTCCTGTCCTTTCTTTCCAGGTGTGTTGCCGGGGGCAACAGCTGACTGACAATGTCCTTGTGAGAGTGGGCGGGGCTACCTGGCCCTGAGGTAGTGAGGAGGAGGAGTCTCAGCCCTCGGCCCTCCCCTTCCTGCGACGGCCCAAACGGACGGACGCACAAACGGGCGTGGCTCTCCCTTCCCTCCTCCTCTTCCTCCTCCCCTCTCCTCCCCGTTCTCTCCCCCTCCTCCTCCCCCAGTCTCCTCCTCTCCTCCCTCCCCCGTCTCGCCCCTCGTCCCCTGCCACCATGCTGTGGTCACGCTGCTGTTGGAGAGCCTGAGGAAGCAGACTCTGGAAGGTGACCCTGCTCAGCCAGGGGACTTCTACCTGGTGAGTCTCACCTGCACCTGTCGCTCAGCCAGCTAAGTGAGCTGTAGATTCTGAATCCGACACACCTTATTTTTCAGAAGATGGTTGTTGAAGTTTATCAGTTGAAATTCTGAGACTCTTGAAACTGAGGTGAGAAAAGAGAAGACGTCTCACTCTGTTGGAACTACAGAAACGAAGACGTGGTTGTACAGCAGCAATGCTGCAGAGTGAGATGTCTTTTACCTCATAAACAATCTCTGGTGGAGTTCAGACACTCGACAATGTGAGGCGAAACGCTGTGCTGTGACTCCATCAGGCCGAGGTAGACGAACCACAGGACAGAGACGCAGCAGAAACAGCCGCCAGCGACGTCTGACTGTTAGATATAATGAAAAAGCACAACGCATATAATCATGGTATCAGTAATAAAACCTGTTAGACTGTTAAACTCGGCCTGTCTTGTCTTTTGTCTTTCAGTCCCTGCTGGACCCGAAAACCCTCGCAGAGTGCTGGCCCCCAGATGGCTTGATGCCTGGTGAGTGTTTCATCCTAAAAGATCCTTCATGCAGGAGGATTACCTGCTCACATTAAAACCAGAACAGTCCAGGTGTGTCAGCTGATCTGTGTCATGCTGTGATGGTACGTTTGAACAGTGAGAGGTCGTCACCCACTGCAGCATCACATGACCTGTGTGTGTGTGTGTGTGTGTGTGTGTGTGTGTGTGTGTGTGTGTGTGTGTGTGTGTGTGTGTGTGTGTGTGTCCTCTCAGAGAGCAGCTACTGGCAGCTCTGCCCTCCCTCTAAGTCCGGCCTGCAGGGGGGGTTGCTGAGCTCTAGTTTCCCCCCCGGCCCCGTGCCCCTGGTCTCCCCAGATGCTCACCTACAGGAGGGGGGCGACCCCCTGGATGGTGCCCCCTCTCAGCCACAGCAGCACCGGCCCCTGGCGCCCAGCACCTCAGCGTCCGAGCTGTCTCTCCCCGGAGCGCCGCTGGCTCCTCCCGGCCCCGGGCCCCCTCCTCCTCCTCCCCCGCCCCCTAAACGCCACTGCCGCTCGCTGTCGGTGCCCGAGGACCTGTCGCGCTGCCGCTACACCTGGCGGCCCAGCGCCTCGCGGGTCTGGACTCCTGTCAGCCGTCAGCAGTGTCACGGGGGAGCGGGGGGAGGTGTCACGGGTGGAGGGGCGGGGGTGGGAGGAGGGGGTATAGGGGCAGGTGCGACAGTGGGAGGAGCCTGCCCTCTCCGCGCTCCCAGCTCCTCTCTGAACTCGTCGCTGCACTCTTCATCCAGCCCCACCTTCTTCAGCCTGGCGTTGTCTCCAGACTCCCCGCTGCCCTGGAGCTTCCCCTGGGACCCCAGCGAGGCGGCGGCAGGGGGAGGAGCCTGCTGCTGCTTTTTCCCCTCCCCGTCCTCCTGCTCCTCCTCGCCCTCCCCCCTTCACCCGCCTCCCCCACCTCAGAGGCGTTTCTCCCTCTCCCCCGTGCTCATCAGAGACTCGGCGGCCTCCACCTTCCTGCCTCCGCCTCCCGTGCCGAGCCAAGCGGTGGCGCCTCCGCCGGGCTGCTCCGCCGTAGCCGGGGCGGCACGGGGGGGCCCGGTGCCCGCCTCGCCTTCCTCGGCCTGCAGCACGCCGTCGTCTCTGCGCCGCAGCCTGCCGCCACAGCTGCCACGCTGCCACTCGCAGCCCTGCGACCTGCTGCTGCTCAAACCCGGTCTGAAGAGACGCCGCGACCCCGACAGACCCTGCGCCCGTCCAGTCCTCGACTTCACCAAGATGACTCAGGTACAACACAGATGTTTGTTTCACCATACCTGGGAGTTTTGATTAACTGGTGTTATCAGATATGAAAACAGTTTCTAAACTCTATCAGCTGATCTGGATCTACCTTCATGATGTACTGTTATTGGTCAACACACACACACACACACACACACACACACTGTTGATTCATCACCTGGTTTAATGATCAAGCTGCAGGTGTCACAGTCTCTGATGAGTTTTGTGGTTTTCATTTGTTGTCCTTGGTCTCCGCAGACACGCAGCATTGACCCGCAGTGTCTGGAGCGCGGCGGCAGGCTGGCCTGCGGCGGAGACGTCTGCATGGGCATGGAGGCCTTCATGGGCGACTTCAGGGGCTCCTGCTCGCCGGCCGAGTGTCTGGGCAGGACCAGCATCGGGCCGCTGAGCGAGAGCGACGAGGAGTGCCGCGAGGATGACGACGCCGACGACGATGACGATTTGGAGGAGGAAGCGGAGGAGCGCGAGGCGGCGCAGCAGGCGGTGTTTGAGAGGGATTGTACAGAGCTCGACTTGAACTTAATAGAAGAAAACTGATGCATTTGTAAATGGAAGGCTGTTCTCTGTTTCAGTTTTTTAATTTAGTTTTGTTTTGAATCAAACCCCTCCCCTCTTCCTGGACCACCATCGTCTCAACACTCCGCGCCTCCTTGCCACCAATCAGCAAGGCTCTCAGGAACAACACCTTCTCTCATTGGATGAGCTGGGGTAAATGAAGCTGATTGATGACGACAGTGATGATCTGACTGCCACCGGTGAAGACTCGGCGCTGTGGCTTCACCTGGAATCCTCCTGGCTGCTTTTTAACATTTCTGGGGTTGGAAAGCTGTTTGGGTTCAAAGTGAGGATCTCCTCGAGTAAGTCTGGTCGCCAGTGATGAGACGACACCTCCACACTCTGAGTCCCAGTCCGCCGTCGGTCCTCCTGCATCTGAGCTTCGCCTACCTGTGAAAACCTGAAGCTGCTAGCTTCAGGCTAACACACCAACACGCCGTTGCTCAGGCGTCTGAAGCCCAGATGCAGTTTTCCCTCTTCTGTGACTGGACTCAGATTGTCCAGGTGCGTCTTGGCGTCCAGGTGTCTTCCAACACACAGCTGCCGAGTCTCTCTGTAACACACTACAGTCTGATGAGGCCGTCACCGCGGTGCAGCTCCAGCCTGAAACACCATCACCAGTCTGCCACGCAGTCCGGCACCACAAGACACAGACCAGAGACAGACCAGAGTCAGACCAGAGTCAGACCAGAGACTCACCAGACTCACACCAGAGACAGACCAGAGACAGACCAGACTCACACCAGAGACAGACCAGAGACTCACCAGACTCACACCAGAGACAGACCGGAGTCAGACCAGAGTCAGACCAGAGACAGACCAGACTCACACCAGAGACAGACCGGAGTCACACCAGAGTCACACCAGAGTCACACCAGAGTCACACCAGAGTCAGACCAGAGACAGACCAGACTCACACCAGAGACAGACCGGAGTCACACCAGAGTCAGACCAGACTCACACTAGAGACACACCAGAGTCAAACCAGAGACAAACCAGAGTCACACCAGAGACAGACCAGAGTCACACCAGAGTTACACTAGAGACACACCAGAGTCAAACCAGAGACAAACCAGAGTCACACCAGAGACGGACCAGGGTCACACCGGAGACACACCGGAGACACACCGGAGACACACCAGACTCACACCAGACTCACACCAGAGACAGACCAGAGTCGCACCAGAGTCGCACCAGAGTCACACCACACAGACCACTGTTACCTCCACAGTAAAGATTCACTGCTTCACTTTTCTTTTCATCAACATGTCGGCAGCATTAACTCGACATGTTACTGTTACTGATTAATGTGTCGTCTAGACAACAGAAGTTGTGACCCAAAGTGACAGCAGTTAATTCCTCCTGTTTATAAGTCCAAAGACTAAACTTTGACGATGGGCTCTGATTGGCTGTTACAGACACTTGAAAACAGTTTCTGTTCCTCTGACTCGTCCTCTGTGTTTTTGGAGTTCAGCTGAAGTGACTCGTTAAAGATGAACTCCAGAAACCAGAATATAACGAGGTGTTTCAGGCCTGTGTCTCACTCCAGGGCTTCTCTTCATGGCCTGGTTTTGGTCTTTTTGTTGGATAAAGATGTAGAACATCACCAGATGTTCACAAGCAGAGCATCTCCTGTTGAGTATTAATCAATAACTCAGCCTCCTGATGTGTTGGCTGCCTGATGTCTCAGAGACGTGGATCTGGATTTAGTTTGGGTCATTTTGACTCAGTTACTAAATGTAATAACATGTAAATATGGAGGCTTTACGAAGATGTTTCTCATCAGAGTTCCTTTAACCAGAATCAATAATGTTTCATTGGCACAACTTTATTCATAACAGTTGAGGGTCTGGTGTCGCACACACACACACACACACACACACACGTCATGTGACCTTAGCGTGGTGGTGCGTTCAGGGTTGCTGCTGTTCTGAGGTGTCGTCTCATCAGGCTTCGCTGAGGGCAGGTAGCCAGTGATGCTGTTGTTCACCTGAGTGTTCGCACATTCCTGTCACACACCTGTCACACACCTGCCACTGGAAACACCACACACACTCCTGCTCATTCACTGTGTGCGTGTGTGTGTATTTAAGCTCTTGAACCCGCCTGGTGGTCATGTGACCTGTGTCCAGATTGAATCCGGACTGAGTCCATATTCAGTTGATCCACACTGACCCTGAAGCTGTGCAGAGACTCATCAGATGCTTCATTTAAACTGAAATTCATTGTTTGAACTCACGCGACATGTTTTAATCTGACTTCCTGAACAGCCTGAATGTGCCACTTCAACGACGAGCTCCGGTCAAACAATGATGGAAATCAGACATTTCTGTTCGTCTCATGTGTTCATGTGAGGAAGGTTACAGCCTCCTCATCAGACCCGATGCTTGACGTTTAGGTCACGCGTCATGTATGTTATTATTTATTCAGCGTTGGGTTCAGAGGATCTTTGTGGTCAGATTATAGATTACGGTCATACAGTCTGGCAGCGATGCGTTCGTGTTCCTGCGGAGAGTCAGGAGGTGTCAGTTGTCGTCTGTGATGATTCACTGCAGCAGATAAAACCATCAGCTGATGTCACGTAGTCTGAACCAGGCGTTTGTGTGTCTGCTCTGTGACATCATGTAAGAAACTCGCGCAGTGACATTAAAACCAGTTCAGCACAGTTTGTCTCGATCGGTTCGTGGACTCGCGTGTCGATGGAAGCGCTGACGCCCCGCCTCGGTTTCAGTTACCGTGTCAGACGGACAGTAAACGTGTTTTTCTACACACTAAAAAATATTTGTGTGAACAGACGCCGTCAAAGTTATCAAGTGGTGTTGAAACACAGGCGGTCTGATGTCGATGAGACGATGAATCTGGCCAATCATTCATGTTGACGTTCAGTACTGGACCGTTTGGACGTGTACAGAAAGTCTCGTGGAGCTCGAAGCGAATGATGCATTCACAGACGTGGATAAATCAGAGTTCAGTCTGGATATAATCTTGGTGGTGAAGATGCACAGAACCACCAGGTGTGGATGTGTCGACCAAAAACGCTCACAGGTATTAACGGGATTTCTCTTCCCGTGAAATCCACAAAAAAGAACAAAAACTACACATTTAGATCTCCGAACCTTTCACAGCGCTTCACAGCGTCACCGAGCGTCCACACAAGGACCACACGGCTTGTTCTCCATATTTTAACTTCTTCATATTTCACATTCCTGCTGGTCGTTTCAGATCCTGCGTCAGGTTTCAGACTCATCTCGTTTCAGGCAGCCGCTTTGCTTCCTATCATTTGTGTGGAAATCAACATGCAGTGAGATAATCCCTCACAGTCAGTGTTTCATTCAGTTATTATGTTTCTGTCATGTGGCCATTCAGTTGAAAAGAAACTCGTTAGTGATTCATTCAAGGACACTCCGACGTCCCAGAGTCGATGGTCAGCTGCAGAAAACGCATCAAAGGGCAATGAAGGTTAGAAACTCAAACCTGGAAGACAATCAACACGTAAACAGGAACGTTCAAACGACGATGTTGGAAAGACGTAATGTGTGTTTGAACATTTCAGTCCAGCAGATCGCTGTCACATCTCAGATGTTGAAATGTCCCTGAATGCAACACGAAAGGAAAAAGTTACCATTCAGCAACATGTTTGACTAAAAAATAAAGGTGTTTAAATGTTGACTGTGATGGATTATTGTCATTTGATTGTGGCCACTTCACTGTTAGATGACCAGATATCAGTTTGAACACAACAGCAGTGATTCAGGTTGTTGTTAGCGAGCCGCTGCAGTCCGGAGGGTTTAAAACCCGTCTGTGTGTTTCAGTTTGTGTTTCTTCTTCTGTCAGTTTTCATCGATGCGTGAAAGCGTCCTGCTGGTGACTCTGCGCTCAGAAAGGCACAGTTCAACGTTTTCTTCAGAGTGAGATGTTCAGATGGACGTCAGTCTCATGTCTGTGTGCTGTATGTGGACGCTGGACTCAGGATGCGGTTTAGCTTAGCAGAAAGACTGGGAACCACAAGGGTCTTCACATAAAGCAGCCAAGTGGCAAAACTGTTCACATCAGCCTGTGAGGTTTAGTTCTGAGACAATAACGATATTTCCCACAACAGACGTGTCAGTTAACTGTCAGCAGAATCAGAGTGTATGTGCAAGGAGTCTGACTCAGATTAGGTGTTTATATCATAATTCTATAATATACACTGTTGGTTTGTTTGTATCTGGTTTCCGTTGGTAACTAGTTGCTACAAATACACAACAACAGCAGCTGCTGATTGGTTGTGTATGTGGTGTCACTACCAGGTTAGCACTAGAGCTATCCATCTTGAAATAATTCTCCAGTTGGAGTAAGATTTTCTGTATTTTTTCCTGTTCTTCCCATTCTAACATTAATCCATTTGTTTCATTTATTATTACGCATATTGCTTAAATTCTACATCAGTGTAGACGTAAACGCAGCAGTTTGTGCCCTCACTGTATTCAACATTTGTGACAGTAACTAGACGAGGTGCTCAGAATACAGTTTGTGATCAAATATGATAAAATCATTAGTCCTGTTCAGGCGCCGTCACAGCTAGACCAGCTCTACAGCCCAGACCTGCTGAAGTTAGTTAGTTTATAGCCAGAGACGCTGCAGACAAGTGCAGGACAGATGGATTGCTCATCAAGAAGTCCTTCCAACATGTAAGTCCTTCAAAAACCCCAGCTTGTGGTTTTTAGCCATTCGAGGCTCTATAGATGAATGTCAGTCTTTCTGTTCTAGGCAGATGACCACTGGATGGATTATGATGAGATGCGCTTCAGATGCCCGTGTTACCCTCAGGACTGACCTGAACTGTAATTACTTTGACGATCCGCTGACTTTTCATCTTGCGCTATCATCCGCTCAACATGTAAATGTGCACTTTATGTGTACTGCTAGTTATTAACTAACTAGCTAATGTTAGCATGTTAACATGGAAAAATAAGATTATGCTTATAAACATATCTGCTGAAAATCAGCATGTTGCCATTGTCAGCATGTTGGCATGCAAAACAATCAGTGGACTTTGTCTTAAGTCCAGTTTCTCATGGTTCAACCCTCCTTCAACAACCCTGACCTGGTTGACCTTATCTTCACCGACAGTTCAGATTAAATACGTTAGGTACAGTGTGTTAGTAGGTGAGCTTTGCAGGTGTTAGTAGGTGTATTTAAAACTTTGGACAGAGCCAGACCAGCTGTTTTACCCTTCTCCCAGTCTTCATGCTTAGCTAGGCCCACCACAGTCGGGCTCCAGGACACATGAGGCTGATGTTCTTCGAAGGTCTCACTCTCACAGGGAAAGAGAATAATGTTGAACTACCTCTTTGAGGTACGGTTCAATTTTTCCTCTTAGCTTCTTTGTTAGCATGTGCTGTCAATTACAAATTCAGATAGTATCCCTGTAGCACACATGTACACACACACACACACATCCACACAGTGTCCCCATAACACACATATTCACGCACACAGTGTCCCCATAACACACATAAACACACCGTTCTGATTTGTCGATTTGTTTCCGTTGATCGCTCCATAACACCCAACATAAGCCTTAACTGAACATATTCTATTATTCTGTAAATGAAAACGTTAAAAAGAAAAAAAGGAAAAGACAAAACTAATGGAGAAGAAAAGGAAATGTGTACTGTAGCTGTTAAATTTTTAGTCCCTCTGTTCATTATTTTCTGCAGTTTTTTCTTAATATTTTTAATCTGATGTCTGAGCGTGACGAAGTGTCCGCAATGAACGCATCGTGTTTGAAAAAATAAAAGAAACTTCAGGATGGAGGAGGAGCTGTAAACTGAGGAGCAGTCGTGTACAAAGTTAGTGGAGAGACTCGGACATCTCTTGTCTTTTAGAAATGTTTTTTATTGTATGTGATTAAAAAAACAACAATGACAACATGGCAATTTGAAACGCAGTTTGTGAATAAATTAAGTTTATTGAGAATTATTTTACAAAGAAAGGGAAAACTGGTGTCCTGTGTTTATTGTAATAACTCATCGGGTCTGTCAGAAAGTTCATTTAAAATAAAAATCTGTCCATCTTTTCTGTCACGGTTGAAGGAGCTTCACCTGGTTTAACTGTAAGCTCCACCTGCCACCAAAATTCAACCCACAGGATTGGACGCTGCTGTCAGTCTCAGATTGATTGACAGGTCCTAATGTATTAACAGTAACTGAATCAGTATTAATGTTTCCTGACAGTGTTAGAAGTTGTTTACATCAGTAAACAGCTGATCAACAGCAGGATTTATTCATTATAATAAAATAAATGTTTGATGAAGAAAGCAGTGATATTAGAAAACAGCTTCAATTTCAGAGGGAAAGGTCAGACTTTCAGACAAATATTTCTGAGAAGATTATTTAAGCTGAAGTCATAAGAAAATGAGAAAGTGACAATTTTATGAGAAAAAAGTCATATGAGACTAAAGTTATGAGAAATGTCAATTCAATTCTTTCACATCTCATAATAAGATCAGTAATGAATATTTATTGTCTCACTGAACAGGGATAGTGCTCATTAATAAATATTACTGTAGTTCTGAACAGATCATACATAATCACTCTAAAATGTTATAAATTAAATGAATATTAAAGAATAGAAATAATCATTAAAAGTTATTGAAATCGTTGACAAACATGCAACACAATAATAGAAGAGTATTTTGTTAGATATCATACAGAACATTGTCCAGCAGCACCGTCAGTCATTAAAACATGAGACAAATGTGAAAATGTTTTTCAGATTTTTGACATTAAGTCATAAAAATAAAGAGGCCTGATCCTCCAGACTAAAATAACTCGACTTCATTCTGAGACACTCAAAACATCACAAGAAGTTTATTATGAAGAGTTAAAAATGAAAGTGCAACCAGAGTATGAGCTTCCTGTTCCCTCCCGTCCATCAGAGTAAAACCACACGGAAACAACAAAGACTAGATGAGGCGGTTCAGTTCTCAGCAGGACTCTCTGAGGAGGAGCAGCCGCTCCCCTCTGGCTCCCCGCTGGAGGAGGTGACGGCCGGGGCCGAGGTGAGGCTGATGGGGATGACTCTCTCCTTCCCATCGGTCACCGTTCTCTCCCGGGGCGCCTGGATCTGCAGCCGGCCGCCCACCAGCGAGCAGGTGACGGTCTTGGGGTCAACGCCATCGGGCAGGTCAAACTCCTGCCTGAACTCCTGGCAGCTGTAGGAGTACGAGCCCTTCTCGTCCTCCTTCTTCTTCTCCGTCCTGCCGCTCACCCTCAGTTTCCGGCCGACCTGTTTGACTGACAGCTCCTGTGGGGAGAACTCCTGAGTGTCCAGGCTGAGGGCGAAGCTGCCGCCATCCTTCCCCAGCTCCTGGAAGGCGATGGGCTTGAAAACCCCCGTCAAGGTCGAGGTCTGGTCGATCTCCTCGAAGATCTTCTGGTGCAGCTTCTCCATGTACTCCATGCTCTGCCTCATCTCCTGCATGTGGCGGATCATCTCCTGCTCGATGTGGTAGAACAGCGGCCGGGTCTCGGGCCACAGGCTGCGGACGGGCCAGTGCAGGTCCAGGAAAGGCCTCATGGTGATGGGGGATGGCTGGAAGACGCTGGGACACAACATCCTGAGGGCGGTGGAGGTGGAGGTCTGGATCAGCTCAGTCTGGAGTCTGTCTGCCTGTCTGCCTGCCTGATGTCCTCTCTGCTGTTTATATACACACACACCCTGCAAGAAACTTCCAGTAGCATTCCTGTGTGTGTGTGTGTGTGTGTGTGTGTGTGTGTGTGTGTGTTCACAGTCTAAATGCAGCCCTGCTGGTATTCCTGCAGCCTGCTGCCACATGCCGACACATCTCAGCTTTGTTCTATTTCTGTTGCAGGACTCTGTCATGGTCTTTATAAAGCAGGTGAACACACACAGACACACACACACACACACACACAATAATGGTGTTTTTGTGCTCGTCTTCATTCTCAGACCTCTTCAGCATCCCCGTCAGGAGGTTAAATCAGATCAGAATACTGACTTGATGTGTTTCAGCCTCCGTTTTCTTGTCTTTTGACTTCCTCTCTACACAGGAAGTGGGACACGTTTGACTGCATTTGATCAAACATCGGCATTGATCAGGGTTGACAGGGTTTCTATCTCTCAGTGACATCACTGTTCTGATGACATCCATTCTGACATCACTTCTATTTTTTGCTTCTGTTATATTTATTTCAGTGAAATTATACAACATGGGACTGAACAGTGTCAAATATACAAGGCCAGTTTGATAAATAATTAACAAAAAACAATAATCATAATTATTTATGGTTTTGTAATTGCTTAGATGTCATCATATGTTCATCATTTAGGCTATTTTAAATTCTTCATAAGCTCTGAGGAGCAGCTTTGCATGTTTTCCTTTCATAAGTTTCACAGCTCTGAGGCGATCGTCCACAAGATCCCTTTTCAACACAGGCGATTATTTTTGACTTTTATATTTGACTGATCAACGTGATTTCCGGCGACGTACTTCCTGTGAAATATAACGACGGTCCTTCAGAGCGCTCATCGGGGGATTAGCTCAAATGGTAGAGCGCTCGCTTAGCATGCGAGAGGTAGCGGGATCGATGCCCGCATCCTCCAAACACACTTTTCCTAACTAGAAAACGTGGGTGGAGCATTTCTCCTAACAGACAACGACGCAGTGACCGTGACTCTGAGCTTCCTCACCCACTGAGTCTGCAACAGGTTCCTCCTTCATGGGAACAAACACAGAGGATTCAGAACTTCATCATTTGAATGCTTGTACCAGAGTATTTCTACACTGTACTACTGCTACTTTTTCTGGAGTAAAAGATCTGAGTACTTGTTCCACCACTGGCATACACTCATTTCTCAGTGGATACAATGTCATTACATACATACAGTAACTAACAGGGTACATTTACTTCAGTTCTGTTCTGAAGTACAGTTTTGAGTACTTTATACTTGTACTGCATTACCTGGCAGAAGGAAATTGTTCTTTTCAGTTGCACATTTATCTGCTGCACTTACTTTTATAATAATAAATGAATAATCTATTTATGAAAAATGACACGTGACTGGAGATTAACTTGCAGCAGTACAGAAAATACTTCATCTCAACCAGCTCCTCACAAAGTACTTTTACTCCTGATACTTCAGTGATTCTTTGCTGTCATTCAGTTCTGAGCTGAGCTGCAGGACGAGAAGCGACCGCCCTCGACCAGCAGTCCGACAGGAAAGCATCCAAATAAGGCCCGAGGAAGTGACGATGCCCTGGACGAGCTCCACGTGACGTAACTCAAGAGCCTTAAAAAAAATTGATCAGAGCTGTGACGTGTCTCCGGGGTTTCCGGCCATGGCGGCTGGCTGGGCTCCCTGTGCGCCTTTACCGGCGGCAGTCCGACGCAGAGACAGAACCCACCGAGCTGGACTGAGGTCTGGCACGTACCGGATCGTTCACGCTCCAAAAACTGCAGCACAAAGAGCGCAGAGACCACCGGGGTGTCCATGCGCAGCACGACCTGCACGCTCACCGCTCTGCCCAAATATGGGCTTCCTCCCTGCCATATTTGGGAATGTACGTCACGCAGGAGTCTTTATAAAGCCGGGAATCCTCATTGAAGGAACCTGACAGAGCTCAAGTTCAAGTTGTCATCCACATGTGAAAACACCAACCGGAAATTAACACTTTCCCCGATGACTTCATCCACAAAGATCCGAAAATAATCCTGTCAAACATCTCAGCCCGGGACGCCGGACCCCGGACCTGAAGACCCTCCAGCCTTGGCTTCCTCCGAGCATCAGCGCCCCCAGCAGCAGCGTCAGCCCGGCCAGAGCGCCTCTCCGCGGCATTCAGGAGCGGACAGCGGCTCTGCCCCCGTGCAGGAACAGCCCGGTGGTCTGGAGCTCCGGGAGCCGCCGAGCTCCACATTCTCCGCCGCTTCTCGCTCCTCTTCCTCCAGAGAGATGGCAGCGACCAAAGCGGAGCTGCTCCTGCCCGCCCTGCAGATCTCCGACCCCCTGGCCTGCTTCCCGCCGCCTCTCTCCCCGCTGGACGGCTACTCGAAGCTGGAGGAGCTGCAGATGCTGCTGCAGAACGCCGCGGCGGGAGGCTCGCTGCTGGCCGCGTCGGCCGCGGAGGGAGCCGGGCTGCTGAGCGGGGAGCCCGGGGAGTACGGAGGTGAGGACAAAATCCTGAACTAATAGACCGATATCAGAAGCCCCGTCAGTGCTCAAAGACAAGTGAAAGACGCAGAAATATTCACGTTATTAATGAGTAAAATAAGTAATCATCTTGTTGTTTGCTCTGCTGATTTCCTGATTTAAGATGTGAAGTGAAATAAAATCCTGTGATGTGACGGATGTTCCTCTGATACATAATTAAACACTAATCTAATAAACCGTAAATATAAATGACTCATACTGTTTTAGAGCAGCTCAGCTGACATCAGTGTTCTGAATATTTCAGTTTGAATCAGCAGCTCCTCAGATAATCTTTACCAAAGGTCAGCTGACTCACTGCAGCCAATCAGATCAGAGCAAACTTCCCTCTCAGGTGCTCCAGGTGTGGTGGAGCAGGTAATCAGCTGTATCCTGTTGGAGTGACTTGTGTCTGACCTTCTCTTCTTCGCCTCTTTTCTCTTTTCTCTCTCAGACTCTTTTTCGGACCTCCCGGACCTGCAGGGTCTCCCCCCTCTCACCCCCCGCCTCCCCTCTCTGGCCTACAGCGGCCGCTTCACCTTCGAGCCGTCGAACACCGTCACCAGTGGCGGTGGCCTGTGGGCGGAGCCTCTCCTAAGCCTGTTCACGGGGTTGGTCAGTATGGCGGCTCCTCCCCCTGCGGCCTGCAGCCTCTCCTCTTCATCATCAGTAACATCTTCAGTGACGTCATCACCATCATCGCTGTCCCAGCCGAACTTCAGCTGTGGGTGCGGTGACGTCACGTCAGTCTTCTCCGCGACGCCGACATACACGACCACCGCTGGCCCCGACCTGCCCCCCCCCACCTCCGACTCCCTGCCAGCCCCCCAGACCTTCCAACCGCAGGGCCCCCCTCCAGCCTACCACTCCTCCACCTCCCGGGTGGGCCTCCAGCCCCCCTCCCTGGTGGTGCCGATGCTCCCGGACTACCTCCTGTCGCAGCTGCCGCAGGACGGCGAGCTCTGCCTGATCCAGGACCAGAAACCTGTGCTGACGCAGAGCCTGAACCCGCCGCCATCGCAGCCTCCGCTCACGCCGCTTTCCACCATCAAAGCTTTCTCCTCACAGATCCAGACGCAGCCTCATGGTGCTGCCCCTGGCCCCGCCCACCACGCCCAGTTCACCAAATCCAGCCGGAGCAGGAAATCCCCCGCAGGCCGTCAGTGCAAGACGCCGCCGCACGAGCGTCCGTACGCCTGCCCCGCCGACGGCTGCGACCGCCGCTTCTCCCGATCCGACGAGCTGACGCGCCACGTGCGTGTGCACACAGGCCAGAAGCCATTCCAGTGCCGCATCTGCATGCGCAGCTTCAGCCGCAGTGATCACCTGACCACGCACATCCGCACGCACACCGGCGAGAAGCCGTTCGCCTGCAATGAGTGCGGACGCAAGTTCGCACGCAGTGACGAGCGCAAGAGGCACGCCAAGATCCACCAGAGGCAGCGGGACCGCAAGACTGACAGGAACTCTTCCAACTCTGCTCCCACCCCCATCAGCAAGCCCCCCACCTACGCCTCCCCTCCCACCTCCTCCCCCTGCTCCTCCTACTCCTCCCCAACTCACAGCGCCTCCTCCCCTGCTACCTCACTCTCCTCCTTCTCCTCCCTCAGCATGCAGGCCGCCTCCCCCTGCTTCACCTCCTCGCTCTCACACGTCTACACCTCCTCGCCGTCCCCCCACCTCTACTCCTCCTCCTGCTCCTCTCCGATGGGGAGTCCTCAGTCGGAGCTTCCGTCCCCCCACAGCTCCAACATCTGCTGACAGACAGGAAGTCCACCAGTGGCATCGTGACCTTTGACCTCAGACTGAAGCGAGGTCACACATCTGACCGTCTGCGTTATATTTTTGTCCAGTAGAGACGAGGTCAAAGGTCAGCAGACGTGAGGGTGGTTTCTCTGGAGGGAAACACCTCGCAGCTGGAAACTGTTTTATAAACTCAGCTGCTGCTTCGTTTTGAGCCTGTCTGGCCACCGTAGTCGCTGCACAAACGGCTGGAGTTCAAAACAAGGAGCTGGATGTGACCTTTGACCTTCAGCGGTTAATAAAAGCTGACTTTAAAAAAAGTCACAGAACCAAACTTCACAGAGAAAGAGATGAGTTTAGGAGGCTTAAGAAGAGTTTCATGTGTAAACGAGTGTGAATATGAGTACTTTTGTAAGTGGGATGTGTGTATGTTTACATGCAGTATCGTGTACATACATGAACGTGTACACAGTTTTTACCTACTGCGTAGGTTCTGGGACGTTTGTATGTTTACATGCAGGTCAGTGATTGATTTTATACTGAACGTGTTTCCTCTTTTATTAAAGAGCTACGAGAATAAAATGTCAAAGTCCGGTTGGTGGTTTTATTTCAGCACAGCTGCTAACAGTTCAAGTGGATTTCACGTGTTTCACATGGTTTTTCAGCAGATGTAGTTTTTTTGTAGTATTATGAAAGCTCATCTCTAGATGAAGACAGTGTGATACAGTTGAAAGCTTCAGAATGAGACAGACCTTGAGTGGAGAATGTTAAATGTTTAAACACAAACAAAAACTTTATTTAAATTAAATTGATTCTCGATGCAAATCAGGCACTAAAGCATGAAACAACGTCTCACACAGCAGATTAATTTATGCTGCTGTGGACTGGACGTGATTTCATTTAACAGAAGAAGAAGAGTCAGAGATGAAATAACTAAACTGCCATAAAGATAAAAGTCAGTGTGTGTGTGTGTGTGTGTGAGAGAGAGAGAGAGAGAGAGAAACAGCCAATGAGATCAGACTTTGTCATTGGCGGCACAGCCAGCTCTCTGCAGGAAAAACAACACAGATTCAGCCCAAATATGGTGTTTCCTGCTGCTGCACCGGATGTCCTGATGCCCAAATTGGGAGCTTCCTGCTGGCGGGACACCCGGACACTGTGTGTGTGTGTGTGTGTGTGTGTGTGCATCGTGTGATGTAACAAGTAGACAGACTGGTTGGTAGGTCGGACTGGAGTGTGTGTGTCTGTGCGTAAAAGTACTTCAACTACAGAGTACAAAAATGTCAAAATCCTGCATTCTAAAGTATCTGCAGTAAAATCAAAGTACAGATAGTTTACAGTTCTTCATTCATGAACCAACATGTGATTCATGCTTAGAAATAAGTGAACTGGAAAATCAAGATGTCATTTCTCCAACGACAGACTGACGAAGAAAGAAAAGAAGGAAGGAAGGAAGGAAGAAAAAGAGAGAAAGAAAAAAGAGAGACAGAGTCTGAAGTTGTTGCGTCTTGGAGCTGAAACAAGATGATGCTTTTGTGTGTGTGTGTATTTGTAGATATGTGTGTGTATAGATATGCATGTGTGTGTATATGTTTGTATATATAGATGTGTGTGTGTGTGTATGTAGATATATAAGATAAGATAAAAAGATAAAACTTTATTTTTGTGTGTATACAGGATCAGCGAAGACACATGTTAATACCAGGTGTAAACAGCGCAATTAACACCTGAACCCAGTTCAAGATAAAAATACTGAGAAACATTTTTACACGCACAACTAAAAGCAAAGCGAACTAGCCAAAAAAAAAAAAGAAACCACTTGTTTCCGCCCGGTTTCGAACCGGGGACCTTTCGCGTGTTAGGCGAACGTGATAACCACTACACTACGGAAACCGATGTCAACAAAAAGAACAGCAGGCTATCTAACTTCAATGGTTTAGATATGATTGATAGACATTGAAGTTAATGCTGCTTGACTTCCATGGTGGAAGCCGCAAACTAACACCACAAAAATGAAGTGTGGCGAGACTTTGAAGAGGTACACACGAAACATCCAACATCAGTTTCCGTAGTGTAGTGGTTATCACGTTCGCCTCACACGCGAAAGGTCCCCGGTTCGAAACCGGGCGGAAACACTTATTTTTTCACGTCAGCAAAATGTTTCTTAACGTTTATTGAAAGTATTGTGTTCATTTTTGTTAGAACTGAACCAATGAGCGTTAAAATGCTTGTGTTTTTTTAGATTCCTGTTCATCCATTCACTTAACATTTAAATCATTTCTTCCACGTAATCTGTGTGGCGTCACCGGTTGTACGACAAACAGAAAATGTAATTAATTTTGATCTATCACATCTATGTCATTACTAATGCTAATTAATGTTAACTTGATAACTCTATGTCATATGTATTGTTTTGGGTGAGGGTGTCAGAGGATGATGTCGCTGGACCATCTACCTGATGAAAAGGTGGAAAAGGAGGAAGGAGACTGCCCTTCATCCCTCTGGGACACAGTGAGGCTGATAATGCAGAAAATACTGTGTTGATAGAATCAATGACAGAGTTCAATGATCCATGATCACCTTGTTGAAGTGAGACCTCCAGGTCCTGGAGGAAAAGCAGCTGCTGTGTGAATGTCTGCACCTTCAATGGCTGTTTGTCTCCATCTAGTGGCAGATTCAGCAGAAACCCACTGCAGACCTTTTTAACGCGTGCTCACAGCCTTGAACTGTTTTGTAGCGTTCAGATGAAAAATCAACCGTCTCGAGACTCTGAGCTGATTCTTCAGGGTGTGTACAGACTTCAGTCACTGTTCAGGGGTGAAAACCCTCAGAGCTTTTATCAGAGTGTGTCTTGTCTCAAAAGCAAAGACGAGACTGGCTGGTCCAGCTGTGTGTTCCTGGTTCCATCATACATGTTTTCAGAGGGACGTGAACACTAAAGACACAGAGATGTGGAGTCCACAGGCAACGGTCACTTCCTGGATATCATTCTGTGAGAATGAGAAATTAATTGTTGTTTTAAAGCAGGAAGAGAAGAAAATCGAAGAAATACATGTGTGTATATATGTATCTATATGCAGAGAATGACATCAGTAATTAGGACTTAATAAAAGTACATTTTTAAAGTTGACTGGTTGTAATGAAGTTAAAGAGATCAAAATCAACTGTTGATATAATTAACTGTAGATCTCTTTCTAGAATTGCTATTAATCAAAATGACATTATGGATAATGTTGTCTTGGAACGCAAACAGCAGTTGTTGAACTCTACAGTCAAAGAAATGATGAAATCCTACATTTCACAGATGTCATAAATGCAGCGAGTTAAATACTGCAGAGATGTTGAAGCCACAAAAATTCTTGTTTTTTTTTTTGTTTTTTTTTTTTTTTATTGTCACACACTCTACACAACACAACACACAGCAAGCCCTATTTACATATATGCATACATATACAGAAAAAAATGTCCAGGGGTATCTCACTCTTGTTCAGTTCATAACTAATTCATGTAATTCCCAAGGCTTCACATATTTGCACAGTTTTGATCGCCTTTTGGTTCTTAAGTCCTGTCAATGTCCCAATATAATGTCCGACTTCCATTCTAAACTGCTGGATTCGTGGTTTTTCGAGTCCATTTGGATTTGTGTATGTGGAATTTTCCAAATAACATCAAAAGGTTTAACACAAAAACTTCTTTGCTTTCAAAGTTTCTTTCGACATACAAAATAATGTCTTTCATATTTAGGCAGATGCTGAGTCTCATTCGGTCTTGAACAAATCTTTCCACATTGATCCAAAGCAGTTTAACATAAGGACAGTAATAAAACAAATGCACAGTTTCTGCTCCAGTGTTACAGAAAACACACATTTCATCTATTTCTCTGAATCTAGCAAGTGTTTTTTTGACTCGATAAATCATATGAACAATTTTAAAAGAAACTTCTCTTACCTTATTGGTGACACAATACTTTTTATTAATATTCCATACCAACGTCCACTTAATGTTTGGAATTTTTGCCTCCCAAAACGATTTGGTAGCAGGAATTGAGATTCCCTGACAGCGCCTCCTGATATAATAGTTGTTACATCTCTTGTCAGTGAGGGTTAGATCTCCCAGCGCAGGGGCTGATATCACCTGCACACTTCTATCTAAGGAGTCACATCCCTGGACCAGTCTCAGAAGACCTGATGGTATAGCATCAAAAACAACTGCGTATTCTTTGGAGTGACTGGAATTCCATATTTTCTTAAAAATTCTGTGTAAGTTAATAGATTTCCGCCGGTACTGAACGAAGCATTGTGACGTAATTAGAGTGGGCGGGATTCGACGTTAAACCCGCCTTTTGTGACCGGAAATGTTCGGCAGTTGTCATAGAGCATCTTCCGCAGGCTTGCCTGTCAGGTGCGCATGCGTTGTAGGACGCCGCTCGTTGTAATGGAAATCATGGCCGTCGCGATGCAGTCCGAGGATTTTCCGTACTTACCTTCGGGGCTGGCGGAGGGTACGGCCTGTTTCTTTACTAACGGGGCGCTTATTTTAACAGAACGCTGCGTCAGTGCACGCAGTCGCAGCCTGAGCTAATAGAGCTTAAAACGACACTGTTGCCGTTAGCGTCCAAGCTAACGTTAGCCGGCATTGCAGCGTGAGCGGAGCGGGTTTGCTGAAGTACGCTAAGCTAAGCTAGCTGTAGCCGTTTCGGATCCAAGGTCGATGAGAGCATGTGTACATCGACTGTTGCTTCAGGTGTGAGTGGCTTCCTCTGCCTGTGGAGGCTGACGGAGCAGCTTCAGCTCTGATGCCGCACACCTGGAGACCTGCTGCGTTACTAACGTTTAACCATGGAAGATACAGCGCGCGCTACTGTGTACCGTGAACTCATGTGTTACCTGCTGATGTGATGGACTTCATACACAAGCAGTCAGTTTGCTGGTGTTTGCTTCGCCCATCTGAAGGCTGCATGACGGCTCAGTTTATCAGACAGCTGCTGTGAGGGATGAATATCCTCTAATGTTACCTGCCTGCTCATTAAACACACACTGACCAGGGGGGTGGAAACAGCTGAGAGTCAGATTCTTGCTAAAATGCTAATTAGTCACCACAATTCTGAGATGATGTGCTGGAAGGGAAGCTGTAACCAGATCCGTCACACGGCTGTAATAAGTGTTCACATTACAGAAGTACAGACGTGATGAAATATAAGACGGAGTGGACACAAGTCTATTTATAGAGCACATTTAAAACCAGCAGGTGTTGACCAAAGTGCTCCACACAAACATTTAAAGCACCGTGAATAAAAATCAGGTGAGATGTGCCAAGAGACGATCACACACGAGGTGCCTCATCCGGCAGCAGCACGGTGGTCTGATCAGGTCCTGACATGTCTCCATAAAGCCATGAGCCACATCTAAACACCTGAAAGACAAACCGCCTTAAATGTCACATGTTCCAAGTCTGATGACGGTGCTCATCCAGACCAACTGAGAGGCATCGCGCCGTGGCACCCATCCCCTGACCTCATGTTGCCTTAAACATACCTGTCAGCATAAAACTTCAGTTATTTCAGTGACATTGGAGTCAAACTCCAGACTGAAGAAGAACAATGTTGTACAGTACGATACTCGCAGATCGCTGCCAGCACATTTACATGCATGATTAATGTTGTTAACGTGTGCACGGGGGAGTCCTGCAGGAGTTACTCTCACTGAGGCAGAGCTCGTTAAAGGGGCTCGTTTCCAAAGGCTCTGACAGCCGATCTCTGATTCCACCGATGAGTCTCCAGCTGTTGTCGTTTGGACTTCTGCCACAGATAAACTGTCGTACGTTCTGTGTTACATTCCCTGGAAGATGTGACCTGATTTCAGACCTGCTGTTTCTCTCTTCCTCCCTGCAGTAAATAAGATGATAAAGGAGCACAGCGACCTGTTTTCTGACTCTCAGTGTAAAGTCTGCAGCGCTGTCCTGATTTCTGAGTCTCAGAAGTTGACTCATTATCAGGTCAGTGATACACAGTCTGCTGCCGCTGGTCCTGCTACGCTCAGAGATACGAGCTGCATGATTATTAGCTGGAAGGTTTGATTTGATGAGAAGATGCTCGACATCACATGAAAGGTTTTATTATTAGAAGGTGTCCGCATGTAGCTGGTGAGGTAGGAAGAATTACTTCGTTCTCAAGCTGTCAGACAGGAACAGAAAAGTCTGTAATGAAAACAACTCGATGACTTTGGTGAAATGACAAAGAGGTCTGAGAAGCTGAGGGACCAGACGGAACAGTTTTCCTGGTGTTCGGACACAAAGACGAGCTGGAGGCTGTAGGCTGAAGGTTTTCACAGCGTTTGAAAAATGAGCAAAGTTTTTTATTTCAGTAGCAGCTGCCAATCACTTTTTATATTCTTGGTGACATCAGCTTCGATGCAGGTCCCAAAATTTTTAGGAAATACATTTTTAAATGTTTGCAGGAATATTAGATTGAAAATGACGTGAATCGAAGAAAAGCAGTGAATCTTTGTATTTGATGTGTTGTAACATGATGTTATTAATGTGTTAATGGACGAGCTGTTAACAGACTGCTGAAATGTTCACATTGAATATCTGCAGTTACTGAAGCTGAAATCAGTCTTTGCTGCAGTGTTGGTGTCTGTCGTCCACTCTGTCAGTAACCTGAGCTTCTCTTTGCAGAGCAAGAAACACGCCAACAAAGTGCGGCGTTATCGGTCCATGCAGAGCGAGAAGGAGCCCGAGCTGAAAAAGCTCAAGTCGTCGCCGTCGCTCAGTGTGAGAAACTGAAACTGAACAACCTGTTTCACTTCACATTGTTTTCTCACAGCAGATGATGATGATGATGATGTGTTGAGCTGAGCAATGCAGCAAAAAAAGACAACTGACAGAACCGACAGAACTGACAGAGAACCAACAGAACTGACAGAACCGACAGAGAACCGACAGAGAACCGACAGAACTGACAGAGAACCAACAGAACCGACAGAACTGACGGAGAACCAACAGAACTGACAGAACCGACAGAGAACCAACAGAACTGACAGAGAACCAACAGAACTGACAGAACCAACAGAACCGACAGAGAACAGACTGAACCGACAGAACTAACAGAGATCTGACAGAACCGACAGAACTAATAGAGAACAGACAGAGAACAGACAGGACTGACATTACTGACAGTCTGTTGCTTGTGTCTTTGTCAGTGGGACTGTAACAATGGAGACACCAGCCGGTTGAAGGTGTGTCACGTATGTAACATGACCTTCTCGTCTCCCGTGGTGGCCGAGTCTCACTATCAGGGCAAAGTTCACGCCAAGAACCTGAGGCTGAAAAACGTCGGTCCTCAGAGTCCAGGTCTGTACTGCTGTTTGTTTTGAAGGTTTTACTCACGACCTCCAGCTCTTTGTAACTGTCTGTGTAGCTTTTATTTCCTGTGTAACGTGCTATTTTCATGTCTTCTTTGTTACTGATGTTTCTCCTCTTCAGCCGTAGCTTCTCAGACTCCAGCAGCTCAGCCGAAGAAGAAACCTGCGGACGATTCGAGCGGCGCGTCATCGACGGGTAATAACGGCAACAACAACAACAACCCGGACCGCTTCTGCTCCATCTGCCAGGCCTCCTTCAACAACCCCCTCATGGCCCAGCAGCACTACGTGGGCAAGAAGCACCGAAAACAGATGACCAAAATGAAACTGATGGAGACGTACGGCCCGTCCACGGCACCAGGTCCTCTGCCGGCTGCTGTTCTCTGAGAGGCTCCTGTAGACAGAAGTACTGACGAATGGTTCTGAATGTCCTCCTGTCCTTTCTTCCACAGCTTCCACACTGAAGGGCTACCCCTGCACCATCTGCAACATCGAGCTGAACTCTGTGGAGCAGTACCAGTCTCACATCAGCGGTGCCAAACACAAGAACCAGTAAGTCCACACATCTCTGAACTGGTTTTAAAGACTTCATGGTATGAGAGCTCTTCTGTTTTGACCTCAGCCGTCAAAAAACAGAAATGTCTCCAAAGGATCTGAAATGTCTTTTCTTTAATCTCAGAGTGAAGAAATCAGGCCTGAACACCGCAGAGAACCAAGAACCAGCAGAACAATCGTACAGCGGTGACAACCAGTACACCGCAGCAGACGACCAGTACGCCCCAGGGATGGACCAGTACACAGCCGGAGAGACCCAGTACGCTCCGGAGGACACAGAGTACCAGTTCACTTGAGGCTGGACTGGGATGGACTGCAGAGGCTTCAGTCAGGACTTGGAACGACACACAACAACCAGCCCCTTTAACACACTAATGTCAGCAGAGTCTCTTCAGTAGGTTTCCCTGAACCGTCGTCTGGACCTGGACCTGGACCTGGACCTGGAACAGCCCAACGTGGTATTTTAGCAGTTTAGGTTCCAAAAGAAAAGAATCTGTTTCTTTCTCTCTTTGTTTTGTACGATGAAGGATGTGTTGGAGGGTTCAGCTGGTTTCTGCTTCTGTTACAGACTGAAAAACTGTCCCTGGATCAGTGAGCGCCATCCTGATGTTTGTCCGGATGACGCTGCTCCGATCAGAATTTAAGTTCAGATGAAAGCAGACAATCAGAAGTTCTGATTGAAATCGATTAATTCTATGATCTGACCTGAGGTCTGTGGTCTCTGTGCTGCCAGAACAGAACATGAAGCCCGGCCTCAGTGTTCGTAGGGACAGTCCAGATCCTGATCTGAGTCCTGTCAGACGCTGCTGGTGATCTGATGCTAAATCTGACAAACTTGATCCAAACACTGAAGGTCCTGCTTCAGAGCACTTCCTGGACGTAGAGGGACGGTTCTGAGTTCTAAAGTGGGTTTGATGAGGTTCTTCTCAGCATCAGAGCTGAAGATAAACGAATCCGGATCAGTCTTTAAACCACTTCCTGTGCCGTCAGGCTGCTCTTTCCTCTGGACCTACGTCTTGTGAACCGTAGAACTCGTGTGTTCCTCCACACGCTGCTCGCTGTGTTGCGCCGCAGATCAGCCGTTTGATCAGAAATCAGACTTGAAGTTTGTGACGGTTCTCTGACTGTTGGTTTTTCTGTGCTGGTCTGATGAAGACGCGTCCTGTCACCAGGTACACTTCACCGTGTTCTGTTGACTGATTTTGGCCTTGAACAGCTCTGAACGCAGACATCACCAGTGATACGCCACCGGCGCCGCCGTCGTTCCTCTGGACGGGACGGCGAAGAGCTGCTGGACTCCACCTTCAGGTAACTCAGCGCTGAAGAGGAGCAGCAGCCGGTGAAGAAGGTCCTGCTTCAGAAAGGGTTCCTGCGGTCTGCGCAGAGAGCAGAGTTTCATCAGCGCCGACACAAACATTTACAGTTTCATTTTCTGTCGTCCGCAGACGCTGAACGTCTGACCGAACAGCTGATCAGCGGCGGGACGCGGCGCGGCCGCTCAGGAACAGGTGAGTTCTACGGTTGAGAAAATGTAGTGCCAGAGGAAACGGCTGCCTGATGGCGCTGAAACTGATGCTGCGGGACGGTCCTGATCTTCAGCGCGCCTGACAGCACACCTGTCTCCAAACTGCTCGCTGCTGAAACACTGAATTAACACCTCGGCCCGCTTCAAGAAACCTGGACTGCTCCTTTAAATCTAGTTTGACTGGAGGTCACGTGATCAGATTGTCAGGAGCCACAGACACAGTGAAGGTGCCTACCTGTCAGGTGATCTGTCAGGTGATCTGCGAGGCTGCAGAAAGCACTTTAACTCCTTTCATTCTGCTCGACAGAGCGACGACGAGCTGCTGCTGAATGTTCGATTTCTGTGACGGAGAGAAAACAGGACGAACACATCGATCGATCAGAATGTTACTGATGATCGGCGACAGATGATGGTTATTGATCAGAGAGCCTGAATCAGACCCTCGACTGCTTCAAATCCACAACCTGTCAACATTCGTAGAAGCTGATGTCATTTTCTAAACGGTCCAGTTTTCAGGAGTTTTAAAGATGAAACGAGATGAAAGTGATTCGATTAATCAGCTGATACTCGATGAAAGTAGAAGCTTTTTGTACTTCGGTGTATTCGCTCGGTTCTTTGAAGGATGTGAAATTCTTTCCCCCTGAGCTGTTTCTGGACTCCAGAGGAGACTCGAAGAAGCTCTCAGCTCTGTAATTACTGTCAACAGCAGAGAAGATATTTAACGCAGAGATGTTCAGAGTGATGTCAGATTAGAAAGTGATGTCAATGTTAGCAGAATAACATTTTTTAGTTTGAATGTTTTCAGCCTTCTGGCTAAAGAAGATCTGTTTTGGATGTAATTTCTACGACGAGGGCTCGAACATGTTGTGAAGTTCACGGTTTCTGTCTCCACCCTCGTTGTTTGTGTGCTAGATGTTCTGTGATCACGAGTTCCTTTCAGTCTGAGTTGTGTAGAACTGACAGAAAAATGCAGATGTCCATTAAATAAAGACGTTTTAAGAGAGTTGTTTTGTTTTGTTTTTCTTTGACATCATCAGCGGAAACGAGGACTCAGATAAATGATCCCACACATTTTCCACTCAGTCTCTGAAATGTTGATTCAAAGACTGAACATCAGGTGACGTGATGTCAGACTCGTACCAGTTCCATCTGTCGGGGGGGGGGGGGGGGGGGGGGGGGGGGTGGGGGGGGGGCTGCTGAAGTACCAGAAGCTGCTAAAACCTTCAGTCTGAGTCACTTTAAATGTTAAACACCTGGAGACTGACGACAGACCACAAGGACTCGGACAGACACAGACCTGCAGACCGCTTCGTGAATGAGCATCTTCATCACCTGGGCTTCAGTCTGGGTGACGATGAGGAGGTGCTGTCGGCCTGTGGTTGGAGGATTTAAGGCTCTTCTAGACCTGCTCCTGTTTCAACGTGACGCGGCTCTCGTGTATGAAACCAGTTTGATGTGGAAGAACTGGACCGCTTACTGGTTTTGCTGTACACGTCGTTCCTGTCACTTCTGAACATTTGTGAGTGTTTTCCTCGTGTTGTCGTTGCTGTTTGTGTGCAGAGCCATTCTTTGTGATTCTGAGCTTTAATAAACTCTGACTCTGGCCTAAACAGAGTCCAGACCTCAACCCCATCCACCACCTCCAGGATGAACTGGAACACCCACCATGAACCCGAGCTGTCGGTGGTCCTCGCCAGCTGGATGGGAGCAGATCTCTGCAGCTGTTACAGCAGCAGATGAATGAACAGCAGTTTAACGAGCGTGGGGGTGGACTTTGTTTAGGAGTCTCGAAATGATTTGCTTATAAAGAAAAACCAAGAAGAAACGGACAGTTAGCCAATCACAGACTGAGCTCAGTGGAGGAAACTGAACTGAACTGATGCAGCCTCGTATCACTCTGTCCACAGGGGGGCGCTTGGACTCTGCTCAGGGTGAAGCTTGTTCAGGGTTTAGACTCCGGTGGCCTTTTCCTCATTTGACCTGCCAACGATGAACTCACACAAACCGAACGATCCTGTTCTTTCTTTGTGACTCAATCTGTGTCTCCTGGATGTACCCGAGGATCTCTGACCCTGTGGAGGTCCAGCAAGGTGCTTCTCAGGTCAGGCCTGCCTTGATTGACAGATGTCAGTTTGTTCCAATCGCTGCTGGTTCACGAAACCTCAGCTCGTACACTGACTTCTGATTCCTGACTGAGCCCATAGAAGAAAGCTAAACATTTAGCTTTCCCTCAATGACGTGTTCTTGGCAGTGGTTTATATTACGTATAGGTCTATGTACAGGAAGAGTTAGCAACAGGAAGAGTCAGTTAGCAACAGGAAGAGTTAGCCACAGGAGGAGTTAGCCACAGGAAGAGGTAGCCACAGGAAGAGTCAATTAGCAACAGGAAGAGTTAGCAACAGGAAGAGTTAGCCACAGGAGGAGTTTTTTTTCCCCCTTTATTTAACACAAGGTGGTTATACAGTGTCAACTGAGAGTGAACATAAAAAAAATAAAAATTGATAATAAAAAGAAACACGAAATGCAAAAATCAACTTATTCAAATATCAGTGTAAACACAAGGAGTCATGTCAAGGCAGTATAAACGTAATAAACATATATGGGGTAACAAATCATTCAGTTGTGATCGAAAGAGGGTAAACTTAAGTAATCTAAACCATAAAATATCAAGCCATAAAAATATCAATTTGTTTATTAAATACTTGAAATTCCCTGTTTTAATTTAATGCAATTTAATATAGAATGTGTTTAGATTACTTAAGTTTGCCACAGGAAGAGTTAACCACAGGAAGAGTTAGCAACAGGAAGAGTTAGCAACAGAAAGAGTCAGCCACAGGAAGAGTTAGCAACAGGAAGAGTTAGCAACAGAAAGAGTTAACCACAGGAAGAGTTAGCAACAGAAAGAGTTAGCAACAGAAAGAGTCAGCCACAGGAAGAGTTAGCAACAGGAAGAGTTAGCAACAGAAAGAGTCAGCCACAGGAAGAGTTAGCAACAGAAAGAGTTAGCCACAGGAAGAGTTAGCCACAGGAAGAGTTAGCAACAGAAAGAGTCAGCCACAGGAAGAGTTAGCCACAGGAAGAGTTAGCAACAGAAAGAGTCAGCCACAGGAAGAGTTAGCCACAGGAAGAGTTAGCAACAGAAAGAGTCAGCCACAGGAAGAGTTAGCCACAGGAAGAGTTAGCAACAGAAAGAGTCAGCCACAGGAAGAGTTAGCCACAGGAAGAGTTAGCAACAGAAAGAGTTAACCACAGGAAGAGTTAACCACAGGAAGGGTTAACCACAGGAAGAGTTAGCAACAGGAAGAGTTAGCAACAGAAAGAGTCAGCCACAGGAAGAGTTAGCCACAGGAAGAGTTAGCAACAGAAAGAGTTAACCACAGGAAGAGTTAGCAACAGAAAGAGTTAGCAACAGAAAGAGTCAGCCACAGGAAGAGTTAGCAACAGGAAGAGTTAGCAACAGAAAGAGTCAGCCACAGGAAGAGTTAGCCACAGGAAGAGTTAGCAACAGAAAGAGTTAGCCACAGGAAGAGTTAGCCACAGGAAGAGTTAGCAACAGAAAGAGTTAGCCACAGGAAGAGTTAACCACAGGAAGAGTTAGCAACAGGAAGAGTTAGCAACAGAAAGAGTCAGCCACAGGAAGAGTTAGCAACAGAAAGAGTTAGCCACAGGAAGAGTTAGCCACTAACTGGAGAGCACAGTGATCCGGATGTTTCAAACCTCAGGAGCTGGTGGAGATCAAAAACAGAGCTAAAAGAGAGCGAACTGATCATGTGACTTGAGTCATCATGTTGTTCTTGAACTGCTAGCAGTAGCTCGGCAACATGAGGTTTTAATGTAGACAAATCCTGATTGGTGCTCAGAAGAGCTCAATCACTTGAAACCAGTGAAGAAGCAGAAATGTTGGAAGCTGTCGCAGCAGCCGACTCGTGAACTCGTAGCCGATCGGTGAAATGACTCGAGCTTCACAGACGCTCCGAGGCCTTTAACAGTGTCCAGCGTTCCTCCATCTGTAGCCGTCAGTGTTTACCCACCGCTAAAACAAAGATGAATTCACAAACGGGCTGTTCTGAGGTCAGCCGCTGGCTGAGGTTTGACCGCCGGCGACACTGAATCTTTCAGGTTAATCCAGAGATCAAGTTTTTAACACACATTTATTTTACCTGCAGGAAGTCGTTTTCAGACACAAAGAGCTTCAGTTTAGTTTAGTTTCAGTGTTCAGTTTATCTTCCTGCAGAGTGAAGCCCAGTTTAACACTGATGATGCTTCGTTCATGTGAGCGTGAGCACATAAATAACTGAGAATAACTGAGCTCTGTGTTATTTACTAAATAAAATCCATCATCATTAGATTCACATGACTGTTTGCTGCAGAGCTGCTCTCCCTGTATCAGTTTGCTAATGAGGCTTCCACCTATTGATAGAAGCTAGCTAGCTTAGCTTGTTCATGTCACCGCAGTAGCTGCTGAGTCATCAGTGCTGTCTTGCTCGTTGTGAATGGTTCCAGCTGACGACAGCTGTCGGTCGCCATGACAACAACCGTTTCACGATGCTCTGCTGTCAGTCACTCTGATGACGACACCATGAAAACAGCTCAGTGATCAGTACCGACTCCTCACTACAGACTGGATTTATACTGCTGAGTGAGTCAGCGAGCCACAGCGCCACCTAGCTGCTGCTTTCAGTGGCAGTTATACAACTGCAGGTAGCTCACCTGTACTGACGCTCAGTCCGACCTGTCGTCTGTTCTGCCTGATGAGGAATAAAAATGAGTCCTGATTTCAGTTTAACTACGTCATCTAACATCAGCTGACGGATAATTAAACTTTCATTTCATTGACCACCTGCAGCCTCACGTGTCTCGTCACATTGAAACATGACTCAGCTGCGCTGCATGTTTTTCTTTTTCGCTCGTGTTTCCGTGAATCGTCAGCTGATGCTTGTTTTTGTTGCATCCTGTTGTGTATTTT
>NC_055671.1:26061672-26131672 GCF_017976325.1 Chelmon rostratus | reverse complement strand
CAGAGGAGCTCACTTCACTGACCCTGTGCTGCAGTGGTGTCGGTGTCGATAGCATCAATGAATTAGATGACCTGACTTCAGTGCAGCGGCGGTGAACAGCATGTTGTTTGTTTCCTGCCCACATTCAAGAGAAAATAGATTAGAGAGCAGAAAAAAGTTCATTTAGTCAAGTACAGTTTGTACGTTTCCTTCCTGTCAGCGCTGCAACCACGACGTCCATCGACAGCTAGAGATACTGTCAGGGTTCAAGTTTTACATCAGAACATTTCATTTGTCTTCATAGTAGTATAGAAGTAACAATAATTCAGTAGTCAGGTGTTCTGCAGATGATAATATGAAACTGTGGGGCCACTCTGAAGCGTCTGTCGTCGATATTTTTATGAGATTAATGTGACCACGTGCTGATGAACCTGCAGATTGTCGTCGCCTGACTCTGCAGCTGCAGCTTCAGCAGCTTTATCGACACTTTCAGCTCATAGTTTATCTGTCGGACGCGACTTCACCGCTCTGCTTCACTCTCAGAGCCTCGTTTCCAGAGAAGAAGAAGCTGTAAAACGCCTCTGATCACTTCCTGCTGAGCCGCAAACAGCAGACACACTCAGTCAGAGTCTGAACATAGAGCAGCATTTAGCAGCTAAAGAGCTGGAGGAGACCAAAACCAGAGCTAAAAGAGAGAGAGTACTGGACTGACGTTCATCAGCTGACACAAACACGACTCCACATCGATCATCATGTTGTTCTGGAGCTCTGATAACGAGTTCAGCAGATATAAATGTGAAATGTGAAAGCAGAAAACATCTTTCTGTGGTTTGTCATCGTGTTCTGGACTAAATGTCTTGACTGCAGTGGATCTTCTGGACCTTTTGGATGTTTCCAGACCGTTTTGTCGGAGTGTTATTGATCTGTGGATCACTGAGAGACGTGACCGGTGAGTTGCCTCAATGTTTTCTCAATTTAAATCACGGTTGTTTGTCTGCTGTTGGTGTTTATTGAGCCTCCTGTTGTGATTGGATCTTGAAGTGTTTTGAATCCAGAGGTTGAATCTCAGCTTTCTGTGCAGAATATGAGTAGAAACGTGAAGCTAGCGTTTGTCAGTAAACAGGAAGAACCCTAAATAACAGTAGCGTGTCCTCCGGCCGCTGGCGGGCCGCTTGAACGGCTAACAGGTAACGTTACGCACTGCTCGAGGTGACACTTCCTGTCATAACACGTATTGATTCGGTTCCTCTTATTCTGTGATCTTACGGTTCATTTGCTCACATCATTGTGTGACTTTCCTCTGTGCAGGTGTATGAAGAACCTGCTTGTGTTCCATGTAGGCATCACTTCATTATATCATCAATACCAGGATTAGGCTCATAACGGGGAAACTGTGGGTGTGTGAACAGGTGGACCCGACCGTCTGTGGTGGAGCCACAGACCAGATCGAGGGCTTCCAACAAGTGGGTACAGGGTTCAAGGGTGCTGTGTAGGGTACTACAGTGTAGTATCAATCTATTGATCGACTGATATAGATCAGGCAATCTATATTTAGGCCATATTTGATGTATGTCTTCATATTGAGGCCATTTATTTTATGTAGCGTTTTAATCTGCACTGAATGTCGGGATTCGATACGATTTCGTGACACATCCTGTTTTCAGAATTTCATCAGCAGCGGGAAGAAACAGCAACTGGCTCGATCTTTAAAGAAGAGAAGACACATGTCTCCAACATGTTCACTGGAGTTTTAACAGAGAAACGTGGAATATTAGCACGTCTGCTAATTCGAGTGATAAAACATCTTTTATATGGATTATTCTATTTTTTTGACGGATCATCTCCTGCACCGGATCGTCTCCTGGACCGGATCGTCTCCTGGACCGGATCGTCTCCTGCACCGGATCGTCTCCTGGACCGGATCATCTCCTGGACCGGATCGTCTCCTGGACCGGATCGTCTCCTGCACCGGATCGTCTCCTGGACCGGATCGTCTCCTGGACCGGATCGTCTCCTGGACCGGATCGTCTGGACCTTTGCTGGTGATGTTTGATCGTTCCTGCTGCTGTCTCCCCACATGGTTTGCATCAATGTCGACGATCTTTCCATCGATGTGTCGGATCAGGACAAACTGTATAGTACAGTTGTTGTGACGGGTGGAGCGATGAACGCCGGGACGAGCCGCGGACAAACAGAAACTCGTTTAAACTCATTAGACTTCCTGTTGTTGTGTGTTTGTGCTTTTGCAGCTGAACGGATGGATGTCAGTTCTTGGACTTGTTGATCATGTCTGATCACCTGTGGACTCTTTCCTGAGTTATAATTCATCTTGTTTAGCCTTGAAATTAAAAGGATTCATTAAGAGACAGACTCGCGCTCAGTCAGGGGGAGTGAAAGAGCCCGGCTGGGGGCCTTGAAGACTGAAGGGATCTCTTTCCTCTGGTGCTGATAATCGGCAGCTTCTCTCGTTTCCTTCAGCACAAAAACCTCCTCTGTCTGCCTCCGTTACCCCCCGAGGGAGAGTTTTTACCTCCCGGGGCGAGACCGAGCCACCTGTAAGGCCGTCTTGTCCTCCAACAGGAAGGAGCCGCTGCCTCTGCCCCCCCAGCGTCGGTAGATGCTCAGCAGCCCCCCGCGTTTCACTTTGATGTGAGGTGACATCATGTAAATGTAGTTTTAAAGGATCAGGTTTGTTGGCTGTGCGAAAGCAACACATTTCAAACCGTTTGTGGGCCAATCAGATCGCCTGGAGCCTGTCCATAAGAGGCTTATGCCCCCCCCTGCAAAGAGGAGGAGGAAGTGAAGGATGATGGGCGGGAGGCCAGGAAGGATGAGGGGATCCCTGATGCTCTGCTCCTCAGGAGATCACAGGACTGGACAGGAAGTCAGAGGTGAGGTTTTGTTTTCTGTGTCGCGGTTAAATGAATCCTGTCTGAGCACACGACGCCTTTCAGGAACAACATGCTAGCAGCGTAGCTCATGGACGCTAATGCCAGTCCGTCCTTTTGAGTGGAAGTTTGGTCATGAAACAAAGTGACTCTGCAGCAAGTTTCCTCCACTCCTGATCAACTGATCAGCTGGTTCATAGAAAATAAACTGATCTATTGATTGATGAGGAGAATGCAGGGAGCAGCTTTCACCTCGTCTTGGTTGGATATTTCGCCTCCACCCTTCATGTCTCTCTCACCTTTAGCTTTAGCTTTCACAGTTGATCGACTCCTGCACACCCTCAGGCAGAAACTGTGTGTGGAGCAGACAGACAGACAGACGGTCAGACAGACAGACAGACGGTCAGACAGACAGAGAGACAGACAGACAGACAGACAGACAGAGAGACAGCCGGCGACAGACGGTCAGACGGAGGGTTGAGATGTCAGACAGAGAGCGGCGCAGACCAGCCGACGGTCAGGCGGTCAGACGGTTGGGACGGCAGACAGGCTGGCGGTGGGCGTCTCTCCGTTAACGAGGCCTGACAGCTTCCATGCCGGCTCATGCGGCAGCGAAAGGGAGGACGGGGTCAGATTCAGACTGTTTGATGTCGGGTGGCGCTCGCGTTTGAAGGCACCGCTCATTTCGCCTCTGTTTGCTTTTTTAAGCCCTGTTGTGTCAGACTGCCTGAGCTGCCCGGTGAGGGGCGGCGGGACCCTCCGGTGACTCAGCGCCGGGGAAAAACGAAGCACCTGGGACCTGTGCCGCCGGTCTGGACGTGAGGTCGCCCAACGTGTTCTTTTTTGGGAACATACAAGACTTTCGTTCTTCATTGTGCAGCCGGAAGGCTCTGACACGTTTCTTTTTTTTTTTTTAGTTTTGCGGCGTAAGCCAGGAAATCCCGGGTTGGCGTGCCGGCCTGGACGCCGCGTCCATTGTCTGGCCGCTCGCTCACTGCTCCCATTGATGCTCTTCATCCAGCTGTAAAATCTGGTGTGCTGCTGAAATGTCTGTGTGTTTGTGCGTGCATGTGGGCGGAGGTGGTGTGGGGGCTGTGGGGGCAGATGCAATCCACTCTGAAAACAAGATGTCACCCCCCCCCGGACGGGTCAGAGTGGGCTGAGAGAGCAGCAGCGCTGCTATCACAGGGATAAAAAACATGCCGTGTTTGCTTCCTGTGAGCTTCCACTGCACTGTCTCCCCCCTCCATCCCTCCACCCCTCCATCCACCTCGCTCCGTCTCTCTGTCTCTGCCTGTCTCTGTCTGTCTCTCTGTCTCTGGGGACAGATTAGTATATCAGCCTCTGCAGGAACGCCGTCAGCATTATAACTCACTTCCTCTGGAAGTGGTTTTATGCATAATCTGTTCCTCCCACCACCCCCACCCCCAACCTGTTGTAGAAACAGTAACACCACCCGCTCTGTCTCCACCTCTGTCTTTATCTGTCTGTCCCTCTTTGTCTTAAGGCATGTGGTGTTTCATTGAGCACTTTCACTGTATGTCATTTGATAAGTGTACATAGAAAGCAGGTGACGATGAGACGTTTGTCACTGCTGCAGCCGGAGGACGTAAATGTCTCTCAGCTGGACGCAGTGAAGCTGCAGCCGGAGGACATGAATGTCTCTCAGCTGGACGCAGTGAAGCAGCAGCCGGCCTGTTTGGGTCTTACAGGAAAGTGAGATGTGTTCAGTTTCAGCGACGCAGCAGCAGAGGAAAGAGGCTTGTTTTTTTTGTGCCCACCAAGGATGAAACCCAAAACCACATTTAACTGCAAAAACACAAGAAAACAAAGGCAACAAAAAAGGCAGGAGCGAGCACATTCCACCACAAAACCCATCCGGAGCATAATAACCGACTCTTCCGATTAAAAAAAAAAAACTGTTTTTTTGTGGGTTTGTCCATATTCTCACGTTCCCACATCCGGATCAGGAAGCAGCTCTGAGCAGAAGGAACAGGTGGATCCAGCAGTCAGCTGGATGCAGCATGAAGACAAACTGCTGTGGACAGCAGAGCAGTCTGTTGGACTCGTGTCTTTTCTGTTCCGCTGTCTCGTCTTCCCTCTGATCCGTTCTTCTCAGCTCTGCTCGGCTTTTCTCTCTTAGCTCCCTCTTTGATCTGATTCTGCGTCACTGGGTCCAAACCTGGGGGTCGGGGCCTCGCAAGAGGTCCCAATATAAATCTGAAGGATGATGAGATGATAAGAAAATTCCTGTTATTTAATCTGCCTATTAGCATGCTGATGTTAGCATTTAGCTCAAAGTACTGCTGTGCCCCAGTACAGCTTCACAGAGCTGCTAGCATGGCTGCAGACTCTCGCTCACCAGAGCTCAGCAGAGTAGAATAAAAGAGAGGAAGTCCAAACGCAGCAGGAGCATAGCATCGAGCTCAAGTTAGCTAGCATACGTATCATCGAGCTCAAGTTAGCTAGCATACGTAGCATCGAGCTCAAGTTAGCTAGCATACGTAGCATCAAGCTCAAGTTAGCTAGCATATGTAGCATCGAGCTCCAGTTAGCTAGCATACGTAGCATCGAGCTCAAGTTAGCCAGCATACGTAGCATCAAGTTCAAGTTAGCTAGCATACATAGCATTGAGCTCAAGTTAGCTAGCATGCGTAGCATCGAGCTCAAGTTAGCTAGCATATGTAGCATCGAGACCAGTTAGCTAGCATACATATCATTGAGCTCAAGTTAGCATACGTAGCATCGAGCTCCAGTTAGCTAGCATACATATCATTGAGCTCAAGTTAGCATACGTAGCAGAGAAAATGAGAGCAAAAATACAGCTCAGCAGAATAAAGTCAAAAAGAAAGTAGAGCAGATCACACTCACACTCACACTCAAACACACACATACACACTCACACTCAACACACACACACACACACACGCACGCTCTCTTACTCACACACACACTCATAAACACACACACTCACACTCAAACACACACACACACACACACTCTCACTCACACACACACACACACACTCTCACTCACACACACACACACACACTCTCACACTCTCACACACTCACACACTCATAAACACACATACACACACTCAAACACAAACACACACACTCGCCAGGACTTGAGAGGAAACAGATTGGAGAAACGGTCTGAACGTGTATTTTGGGTTTCAGATCAGGTTTCAGCCTCTCGGCCTGCAGCACCGGATAGATTCGATTACGGCAACAACCGCAGGCCAAATCTAATTAGCACATGATTCACAGCAGGAAGTGGCCTTGTGTTCCAGCACGGCGTCGACGGTGTTTCACGGTCGTCAGGAGGAAGCTGACGACCTCCTGCTGCAGCTCGCATGAAGGAGAGCTCAGACGAGAAAAGGAAGTCTGTGGTGATTTTTCCTCCAGGCTTTTATTCAGATACAAACGGGAGAAAGTTTCACTTTCACTGAACAAAAGCAACAAAATCAGAAGAAACGGGTCCAAATCAGGCCACTAGGAAACAATCTGACCTTTAAATTATTATGTTTGATGCTGCAGACGAATGAAAGACGCAGAAAATAATAGATAATAACAGTTAGCAGCTCTGCGAGCTAACATGCTGATGCTAAGCAGTGACGAGTTCAGCTATTTACATTCAGTATAAACATTTTAGTTTATTTCAGCTGCTGTTGGTACATTTTATTGTTTATTGTTTTAGTATATTTTCATTCTGGTATATTTTTATTGCATTTACGCATATTTTTACTGCATGTTGGTTTATTTTATTCTAGTATCTTAATTCTATTTTATAATCTTTCTTAATTATTATCTTGTTTCTAACATGGGGGCATGTCATGCTCAGTGATAATAAAGAAATCTTGAATCTTGTGGACGGCTGATTAAAACACAGAGCGCTGATGACGCGGCGGAGACTGAAAGGACCTGAACTCGTCTCCAATGCAAAGACAGAGGAAGCTTCTGTCGCAGAGCGGTGAAGGGCTCACCTGAGCGCCTGCAGGCCGGAGTTTCTCGCTGGGCACAGCGGCGTGGCTTCGCTCGGCCTTGTCCCGCCTGAAAGGCCGGTCGGAAAGAGAAGCTGCATCGCAGAACTGAAACACTGGGAGGATCTGCGAGGGATTTGGTCTCATTCATTGTTCACTTAGAGCCCCGTGGCTCGACTTAACTGCTCGAGCTGAGCTCATCGTTAGCTGCTCACTTCCTACCCGGAGCCCGGACCACCCAGGCGTTAGATTAGCTTTGCTGCGTAGGCTGAGCCGACTCAAGCAGAAAACTCTGTGAGCACCGACGGTCCTTTGAGCCAGACGCCGAACCAACAAGTCCTCAGACCTCAGCAGCAGAGTCTGGTTCAGTTTTGGCTGCGTGCTTCCTGAAAGCAGGAAACAGGATGTGAAGTTTCACGTCCCGCCGGCAGGAGCTCGTGTAAACACGCAGTAGTTTGCTGTGCGAGGACAGATTCTGTCTTTGTTCTGCTGATCTGGAGTCAGGAGGCGGCTGTGGCTGTAAATGTGTTCAGACATGAAACATGCTCAGCAGATCCGCTTCAGCCGGTCGAGGTGAAACATACGTGAAGTTCTTTGTGAAAGAATACTGAGGGAAGATGTTAGACTATTGAAATCAGCCAGTTTGTTGCTGCATGTTTACAGTCAACTACTAGCTTATTAAATTAGCGTAAGCTAAGCGGTAAGTCTCAAGGACAGACCATAGCTTCTGAGGACATGTGACTCCGCTGTGAGATGGGGTTAAAGGTCGCAGTGTAGCTCCCTTTGGTTGACCGGTAGGACTGACCTGCAGCTCGGACTCATGGGGGGTCTGATGGGTCTGAGGAGGACTCATGATAAAGGCCTGATTTGTTGAAACCAGGTCACCTGACACAAAGCTGCAGGTGGATGAACAGGTGCAGCACAGTAATCAAACTTCCTTTTGATTAAGTGAGAACATTAGCTTCGTTACTTGTCCGCTCTGGTTTCTGACTTTTTTTTGGTCTTTTTTTTTTTTTTTTTATGTTTTCTTGTCTAACTGATGAAAGTTAGTGAACTTTTCTTGACGTCACTCTTTTAATTGCACGAACGTGCTCGTTTCAATGTGATCAACACCACCTGTGTGAGATATGATCATTATTATCAAGACAAAGACGACGTCGTCCATTAGCACAGTGATTGATGCCTGACATGGGAGGGGCTAAAAGGGCCGTACAGGTGTTGGGGTCCAACGGAGGCCGGCAGCCTGCAGTAGGATGATCATCTCCTGAATTTTGTGGTCCTATGCTAAAGTACTAATGCTAATGACATATAAAAACTGGTGGGGGGGGGGGTCTCTCCTGCAGACTAATTCAGACTAAAGACTTAGAACAAGTGGTTTTTCCTCTGTGGAGAAGGTGGACAACAGGTCTGGACCACACCTGGATTTCAATCCTGCCAAAGAGAGAAATTAGAAAATGAAAAAGTGGTTAATTCAGTGCACGAAGCTTCAAAGAGTCAGAGAGCCGTGTGGATGGATTCATGTTTCAGACCACGGACGATGAAACTTTGCGTGTTCACATACAGCAGAGGAGAAGTGAGGGAAGAACTGGTGTCCGGACTGAAGTGAACTGTTGATCCTGGGTCAGTTCTGGGCCTCTGGGGACATGTGACCTCTGTGCAAGTCAAAGGTCAAACACGCCGAGCTCACCTTCTTCCGCCTCTGCTCCTGAGCTGAGGTGAGACTGACTCAGCAGCAGACAAGATGTGTTGAGAGTTTTCAGTTCAAATCCTCCATCATGTAAATTGCAGCCGTCTTTAGGGTCGCAGCCATGCTAGTGAGGCTGTGCTTTGAGCTAAATGCTAACATCGGCATGCTAACATGCTCACAATGACATACGAGATCCAGCCACAGTCAGTCAGACTCAGATATCTGCAACTGGCAGACGTGTCAGAATGCTAAGTGTAGTTAGCATCTGTTATTTGTTCATGTTGCTTGTTAGCTTTTTAGCTGTGAAACATACAATAATATCTACGATGTTCCAGTCTGTTCACAGTGTTCAAGGTTCAAGGTTCAAGGAGTCTTTATTGTCCCCGTGGGGCAAATTGCTCTACAGCCAGCAGTAACAAAAACAGGCAACAATCACAAAAAAACAACAACATATTGCACAGAGAAAATAATAGATGGGACAGTACATTAGTCAGTCACTTGTTCAGAAGACCTATGGCAGCAGGGACAAAAGAGTATTTAAGTCTGTTGGTCCTGCATCTTGGCAGGATGAACCTGCGGCCTGACGGGAGCAGCACAAACTCACCAACCAAAGGGTGTCGCAGCGTTATTAGATTCAAGATTTCTTTATTGTCACTGAGCATAACATGTCAATGAAATTTGCATTGCACCCCCATGTTAGAAACAATAAGAAAGATAATAAAATAAAATAACATGCAGATAAAAATATACCAGAAATGAAAATATACTAAAACAATAAACAATAAAATGAACCAACAGCAGCTGAAATAAACTAAAATGTTTATACTGAATTCAAATTGCTGACAGTTTAGTTCAGTGTGTGTGAACTTAAATGTTAAGTACACAGAAGGTGCAGGTGGAGGTGGAGGTGTAAAGTGCGGTGTGCAGTGTTCACAGTTCTCACAGTCTCTCACTGCAGTGAGGGGCTGCTGGGGGTGATAGCTCTGACAGCTCTGGGGAAGAAGCTGTCCCTCAGTCTGTTAGTGGTGGTGCGGATGTTCCTGATGGAGGCGGTACAAACAGTCTGTGGCCCGGGTGGCTGGGGTCCGTGGCGATGGATCTCGCCCTCTTCCTGACCCGGCCTTCATATATAGAGTCTAGGTCAGGGAGGGGGCGGCCCACGATGCCCTGTGCAGTTTTAACCCCCCGTGCCAGTTGTTTCCTCTCCTGGGGTGCAGCTGCCAGACCACACTGTCACACTGAGGCAGAGGATGTTTGAAGAAGCTGACGAGAACCGAGAGGAGAGTCCAGCCCGTTTCAGCTTCCTGAGGAAGAAGAGCCTTTGTTGTGCCTTCTTCACCAGGCGGGAGGTGTTCATGGACCAGGAGAGGTCAGATGTGATGTTTGTTACGTTATCATGAGTGAGCAGACGTATTCTGGATGACAGTTGTATATTATGTGTATCTGTTGATCTTCTCATCCGGCTCGGTTCACCTGGAACTTCCTCGCTGGCGGTCGTCTCCTGTTTAGTTTTTCTGGTGCTTCATTGGTCACTTTTAGCTGCTCAATGAAGCTTTTTGACGCTCTGTCAGTGACAGTCACGCTGCTGCTGTGCCCCTCGGACACGTGGCCTCTGAGCAGCAGAGTGGGGGAGGATGGGTGGGAATGGAGGGGCCGGGCGTCTGTTAGGTGGGAACACATCGTTGTGTTGTTCGGATTTAAACCTTTCTAACGACTCTGAGCGCTCACTGTGATGAAGACCTCCCAGCTGCCCTGCGTGGTTTTAGTCTCAAAAATGGCTTCCAGGGACATGTGACCTCGCGGTTCAGAGGTCAAGGTTCAGGCAGCTCACCTTCCCCCCCCGATGCTGAGGACAAAGCTCACATTGAGTCAAGGCTGGAAGCTGTGGCCCCTCAGAGCGTCCTTCAGATCCAGAGATGTTCTGCTCAGCTGTGTGTTTTCTGGACAGAGAGCCGCTTCATTCACTGTGAGCTCACTCATTTCTCACCACTCCCACAGCTCTGTGTGCCCCCCCCCACCCGGCCTGCCTCAGTGATGTGTGCAGCGGACGGTGGACGTCCACCTTTAAGTGGTCTGTAAAGCTGTCATGAGAGAAACTTGATAAAATGATGAACTCTCTGGTTTTGGTTGGACATCAAACAGAACATAATCGACACGTTACCATGGAGACAAGTCTTTTACAGGCTTCCCGTCTTCACAAAGAGGACTGCAGAGGTCCCACCTGGGTCCTGACCCGCACACCCCCCCGCTCCCAACAACAGCCGGCTTGGACCACGGGTGGGAGATAAGGGAGGGCAGGATGGGAGGAGAGGAAGGGAGGTATGGAGAAGAGGATGGAGAGAGATACTGTCTGTGGAGGAGTGGACGAAGGTTGAACTGCTCAGAAATGCTTCAATGTTTCAGTTTCTGCTCCTCTTCTTCACTGTTTTCAGGTTATGAACAGCGGACGCTTTAAGTTTCCACGATTGGCTCCAGAACCGATCTGTGATGTCATGAATCCAGTAAATTCAGATTTCAGGTGATTTGAGGTTCAGCAGATGAGGAGCAGTTAGCTCTCGTGCTAAAGAGGTTCACACCTTCCTCCTTAAAGCACAAACTGAGGCGTGCTCCTCAGCGTGAGAGGCACCGAAACCGTCTTCATGAACCTGTGGTAGGTCCTGGTTTACATCAGGACTCCCTGATCCAGCAGCAACACACACACACACAGATTCACACACTCACACACACACACACACACACAGACACACACACACACAGACACAGACACAGACACACACACACACAGACGCACTCACACACACACACACGCACACACACAGACACAGACACACACACACACAGACGCACTCACACACACACACACACACAGACACACACACACACACACTCACACACACACACACAGACACACACACACACACACATGCACACACACACATGCACACACGCACGCACACACACACACACATGCACACACGCACGCACGCACACACACACACACATGCACAGACAAAAGACACACACACACACACAGACACACTCACACACACAGACACACTCACACACACAGACACACTCACACACACACACACACACACACAGACACACACAGACTCACACACACTCACACTCACACACACAGACACACTCACACACACAGACACACTCACACACACACTCACACTCACACACACAGACACACTCACACACACACACACACACACACACACACAGACGCACTCACTTCCATCTTAAAGATGTCTTCAGCTGTTGCTGCTGGTTGGATAAGTGACTCTTTGTTCCCTGAGAGCTTTGGGCTTCTCCCCCCTCTCCTTCTCCTCCCCTATTACCTCCCCTCTACCACCTCTCTGTCCCCCCCCACATCCTCCACCCTAACCTTCACTTTACCTCACCCAGTCACTCCCTTTCTTCCTCCGCCCTCGTCCTTCTGTAACTTCCTGTCTGTCAGAATAAAATGCCCCCCCTCACTGATCATTAGATCTCCCTGCAGCTCTTGGGGTCACTGTTCGTCCATGTGGGTTGAGTTTAACGTTTCTCTGGAGGAAAGTTCAAAGATGACGAACAGATAAAGTGTTGAGGTGCTGCAGGATCCCATCAGTGGTGTAAATCAGTGGATCAAAATGAATCTGTCCAACACCTGCATGACTGAAGAGTCGATTACCAATGACCCCCCCAAACAGCAGATATCAGGACGGAAGTCAACCTTCCTGTTGTAAATTACCCCCTGAGGCAGCAGGTCCTCCTTTTCAGAATTTCATTGGCTGTTGGAAACACCATCATCTGCACGATCCATTCCAATTGGCTTGATCGTTACGTGACAGAAGAGAGCGAGGCCCTTCCTGTCAACACCTCCCCTCGTTGGCTCTTGTCAGCAGTGGACGTGACGTGGAAGATCCTAATTGGTCAAGTAAGCTGGCGGGAGTCCAGCGGCCATTTGAAACCAACATGTAGGAGTTGCTGACGATGACGGACAAACTGATCAACGCTGTGACGAGCGGCGGCCTTTTTGAAAATGACATGGAAACGCAACAGTCTGTCCTGGATCCAGTCTGCCTCCCTCCTGTCACTTCTTCTTCTTCTACTGTAAATCAAAACCACGCATCCTGACCGGAGCGGCCGTGCTGTCGCAGGTATTCACAGAAAGCTCAGGTGCATCTTTCCCTCCAAACCCAACTGTAGCCTGAGCCAAGAGGAGGCTGAGTCTGTGCGAGCAGATCCTCAAATCCCTCCTGGCATTTGTTCCCGCCTTGTTTTCACTGTCAACACAACACTTGAGAGAATTAGGGGGGGCCAAGTACCTGGAGCTCAGGAGGTAATAAAGCAGTCAAAGCATAATTAAACCTTCAAACAAGTTGAGTCAAGCTTCTTCATTCCAGCTCACAACACAGAGATTCAGCGAGGAAGAAGAAATGTTCAAGCTTCATTAGAGAGAGAGCAGCTGCTTTAACAGGGAGTCAGGAAGTACAGGAAATACAGGAAGTACAGGAAATACAGGAAGTACAGGAAATACAGGAAGTACAAGAAATACGGGAAGTACAGGAAATACGGGAAGTACAGGAAATACAGGAAGTACAGGAAAGGAAGTACAGGAAATACAGGAAGTAAAGGAAATACAGGAAGTACAGGAAAGGAAGTACAGGAAATACAGGAAGTACAGGAAAGGAAGTACAGGAAATACAGGAAGTACAGGAAATACAGAAAGTACAGGAAATACGGGAAGTACAAGAAATACGGGAAGTACAGGAAATACGGGAAGTACAGGAAATACAGAAAGTACAGGAAATACGGGAAGTACAAGAAATACGGGAAGTACAGGAAATACGGGAAGTACAGGAAATACAGAAAGTACAGGAAATACAGGAAGTACAGGAAATACGGGAAGTAAAGGAAATACAGGAAGTACAGGAAATACAGAAAGTACAGGAAATACAGAAAGTACAGGAAATACAGGAAGTACAGGAAATACAGAAAGTACAGGAAAGGAAGTACAGGAAATACAGGAAGTAAAGGAAATACGGGAAGTACAGGAAATACAGAAAGTACAGGAAATACAGGAAGTACAGGAAATACAGGAAGTACAGGAAACACAGGAAGTACAGGAAATACAGAAAGTACAGGAAAGGAAGTACAGGAAATACAGAAAGTACAGGAAATACAGGAAGTACAGGAAATACAGGAAGTACAGGAAACACAGGAAGTACAGGAAACACGGGAAGTAAAGGAAATACGGGAAGTAAAGGAAATACGGGAAATACAGGAAGTAAACGAAATACAGGAAGTACAGGAAAGGAAGTACAGGAAATATAGGAAATACAAGAGGTACAGGAAGTCTGTTGCCCTTACACACTGTGTGTGTCTGTGTGTGTGAATGTTTGTGGTTGAGCTCATCTGAAATACTTTATATCCTGTCGGCTGGTTTAATCTGCAGCGATGCTTCATATTCTATAAGATCATCATATGTTTGTCCTGTGAGAACCTCGTATCTCAGACAAACAGCCTGTTTTCAGCTGTGTGACGAAGCATTTTCAGCTGATCCAAGAGGATTTTAAACAGTTTATTTAGCTGAAGAAGACATGAAGGAAAACTTCATCCTTCAGTTTATCACAAACATTCAACACATCTGGAGATACAAGCTTTTCACTGGACAGGAAGGAATCTGAAGAGTAACTAAAGCTGTCAGACAGATGTAATGGAGTAAGAGGGACAATATTTAGCTATAATTCTGTAGTTTTGCTGCTGTAGGTTGGGACCACTGGACTAAACTGCAGTAAACACTGATGATCAGGATGAACCAGCTTTCAGTCACAGCAGACATTTTACTACATTTTGTACTTTAACTTTGAATACTTTAAGTACATTATGCTGCTAGTTCTGAGGTGCTTGTACTCAAGTAAAATTGTGAATGCAGGACTTTTACTTGAAGTTGAGCTTTTTACTGATCGTTGCACTGGAACACAGGAAGTGAATTCTTCTTCCACCTCTGGTCACCAGCACGTCGTCGTATGAGAACAGAGATGAAGAGGCTCAAACAAAGAGGTCCAAGAGGTGGTCGAGGGGACATGACATCACACAGGTAGGTTCACCTGGACAGAGACCTGCGTACAGACAGCTGGTAACAGAGACTCTTTGTTTTATTTTACTTTTTCTTTTTCTTAATTTATAATTCATCTCTTCAGAGATCTGGATCCACCATCAAGTGTTTCTGATGAGTGTATTCTTCAGTAATTCACTGCTTCAGTTCATCATGAGTTCATTGATCAGCTATCAGAGATCAATGACAGGTCAGAAAAGAGAGATTAACCAGCAGAGAGATTAACCAGGACAATGAAAAAAGATGAAAACTGGTTTTCTGTTGCTTCTCCAAAGTTCTAGTTCTCATCATGTCGATCACGTTTGTAAGTCTTGTAATGTTCATCCACGTCTTTAGGAGGCGCTGCAGTTCCGTAACACTGTGGTGTGGAAACACACACACAAATAGAAAATTAACACATTTTTGAAGCCAAACAATCAAAAATATGCGCTGATGAATTTAAGGATGCTTTGACACAAGTCTGCACCAGGATGGATTCTGGGTCAAAGTCTAAAGACCTGTAGAAACAGCCGTGTAGCCTCAGTAGCTTCGTAGCTGCTGCTAACAGGTTTCTTTAAATGATTGTGAAAACATCCTGAAGCTTTTCAGCTGGTTGTTTTTTGTGAATCAGTTTACAGTAAAAGTTTAGTTTCTGTCGCCAAACATCTGAACCTGAGACAAAACATACTGTACATCCTCCAGAAAGACGTATACCGAAAACACAACCACGTTAATATGAACAAGACTGAAATAACAGCGAAAAGAACCGTTACATACCGATAGTTCATCCTGACAAGATGCTGAGTGTTTCAGACGTTTGAATTCACATTTAAATAGATAATAAAATCCTAAACTGCACAACAACATATTAACGAAGGTTATAAGCTTTGCACAGGTGGCTTGTATTGATTAATATGAATGATTTTTATCCTGTAATGATATCATGGTATAAGGCGCCTTATTTTCACTCTCACCTGTTTTAAACCTGATGAAACAGGACAAACAGGCTCTGTACGACGTCTCTTTGGGTGTTTTAGTGTCCTCTGAAAAATTTAGCAACAAAATGATGTTTTCAGGCTGAAATAGAATGAGAGTCAGAGCGTGAGTCACGCCCCGCGGGATGCTGGGTAAACCAGAAGTGCTGACAAACACAACCTCTTTGAGAGTGAATGTCAGAGGCGAGAAAGTTTATTCATTACAGAAATATCTGAGAGCTGGAGGGGCGGGGGGACGTGACCACGGAGAACATTCAGCGGTTACACACTGGATGTTTGTCCTGATGCAGCAGTGAAGTCTGGCACTGTTCTCTGGGTCCTCCACAGTCCTGCAGCCAGAACCTGGATTCTTCATCAGCAGCGGAGATTAAAGGCTGCAGAACCAGCACCCCCAGATCAACACTTTTCACACGAATCAGCATGCAGTGATGATCACAAACTTTGATCCGATTCATCCAGTCCAAGCAGCAGCGGGAAAAACCAAACCACTGCACAAACATCAGATTCAATTCAACAGATGTTGCAAACTGAGACCTGAAAGTAAAAACAAGATCATAAAAGAGTGACAGAGACAGTCCAGGATTTGTGTGAGACCCTGTCTGTTGAAAGCAGACAGTAAGGCAACTTACTGTGCCGCCTGTTCACTGGCCTGCTGTTCATTAACAAAGAACAAATCCCTCCAGTTCTGTCGCCTGTTAGCAGGGTAACAGGTCCAGGGACTCAGGAAGACCTGCTGAAGCAGCCTTTAGTGTGTTTGATCCAAAACAATGGAACAGAGTCCTGCAGCATATCACAGCATCAGGTTCTGAGAGCGTCTGAGCAAAGAACCCAACCTTTTAGACCGAGAACCTCATTGTTCCATTTTATGCTTGTTGATGCTCAGTTTGATCTCCATGATGTTTTACTTCCTGGTTCCTTTTAGTATTTTTCTTTGCTTTGACTTTTAATACGACTCTATGTATACTTTATCTTTAATTTTACTTTTTGACTCGTACACTGACGTTGCATGTTTCATTGCTTCACCTCTATATACTATTATGAGTCGACTGGTTTGTAGTTCTGAACGGCCGCAGCAGCAAGCACATAAAGCTAAAACCCGTCAGTCAACACCTGCAGGCCTTAAAACAAGCTAAACCTTGAGTTCACAGCACAATTTAAAGTCGTAATGTTCTCATTTGGATCTCAGTTAGTCTGCTGAGTTACAGGAAAACAAACGTGAGAACTTTTGTTGGTGTTGGTTTCAGAGTTCAGGGCTGTGGCTACTTCCTGGAAGCAGCAGGATTCAGTGGAGGCCAGTTATAGTCCAAACTGAAATCAGTACCAATACAAAAGATTTGTTTCTTCAAATAACCAGAAAGAGTGTGTTCATACACTGCGGCATCACTCGGTCCATCGTGCAGCTCCTTCTTGAAGTTAACTTTAATTTTCACTGATGTTATTGATCTGGATGCTAACCCTAATCTGTAGCTTCTGACTGTTGATTTTCCACTCAGCGGTCAGTGTGGACAGAAACAGCTCAGAAACCAGCTGCACTGGGATGAGGTCATGTGACTTTGTTATTAGCTGCCCATAGATGTGGTGGTTGTAGCTTTGAATGGTATCCATGGCAACAGGCATCACAAGGGGCCCCTGTCTTTTTTACTCTGATTTATGAGTGTGTACTTGTAAAGAAAACTTAACTTAAACTTAACTTACAGAAAGGAAAAACTTTGGAAATCATTGTCTTCCTGAAGTTTAGTTGATAAACTAAACCAAAAAAACAACTAAAAACATCTGTCTTTCACTGTCTCACCACATTTCACCATATTTCAGTGTTTCCCTGTGTTTCTCTGTGTTTCTCTGTGTTTCGCTGTGTTTCGCTGTGTTTCGCTGTTTCGCTGTGTTTCGTTGTGTTTCTCTGTGTTTCGCTGTTTTTTAATCTGTGTTTCTCTGTGTTTCGTTGTGTTTCGTTGTGTTTCGTTGTGTTTCTCTGTGTTTCACTGTGTTTCTCTGTGTTTCACGGTGTTTCGTTGTGTTTCGCTGTGTTTCGCTGTGTTTCGTTGTGTTTCACTGTGTTTCTCTGTGTTTCGTTGTGTTTCGCTGTGTTTCGCTGTGTTTCGCTGTGTTTCGTTGTGTTTCGCTGTGTTTCGCTGTTTCTCTGTGTTTCTCTGTGTTTCTCTGTGTTTCGCTGTTTTTTAATCTGTGTTTCTCTGTGTTTCTCTGTGTTTCTCTGTGTTTCGCTGTGTTTCGTTGTGTTTCGCTGTGTTTCGCTGTGTTTCGTTGTGTTTCTCTGTGTTTCTCTGTGTTTCGTTGTGTTTCTCTGTGTTTCGCTGTGTTTCGCTGTGTTTCGTTGTGTTTCGCTGTGTTTCGCTGTTTTTTATCTGTGTTTTGCTGTGTTTCGCTGTGTTTCTCTGTGTTTCGCTGTGTTTCGCTGTGTTTCGTTGTGTTTCTCTGTGTTTCGCTGTGTTTCGCTGTGTTTCGCTGTGTTTCTCTGTGTTTCGTTGTGTTTCGCTGTGTTTCGCTGTGTTTCGCTGTGTTTCGTTGTGTTTCGTTGTGTTTCTCTGTGTTTCGTTGTGTTTCGTTGTGTTTCGCTGTGTTTCGCTGTGTTTCGCTGTGTTTCGTTGTGTTTCGCTGTGTTTCGCTGTGTTTCTCTGTGTTTCGTTGTGTTTCGTTGTGTTTCTCTGTGTTTCGTTGTGTTTCGTTGTGTTTCCCTGTGTTTCTCTGTGTTTCGTTGTGTTTCGCTGTGTTTCGCTGTGTTTCGCTGTGTTTCGCTGTGTTTCGTTGTGTTTCGCTGTGTTTCGTTGTGTTTCGCTGTGTTTCGCTGTGTTTCTGTGTGTTTCATTGTGTTTCGCTGTGTTTCGCTGTGTTTCGTTGTGTTTCGCTGTGTTTCGCTGTGTTTCGCTGTGTTTCGTTGTGTTTCGCTGTGTTTCGCTGTGTTTCGTTGTGTTTCTCTGTGTTTCGTTGTGTTTCGTTGTGTTTCGCTGTGTTTCGTTGTGTTTCGCTGTGTTTCGTTGTGTTTCACTGTGTTTCGCTGTGTTTCGCTGTGTTTCTCTGTGTTTCGCTGTGTTTCGTTGTTTCTCTGTGTTTCGTTGTGTTTCGCTGTGTTTCGCTGTGTTTCTCTGTGTTTCGCTGTGTTTCTCTGTGTTTCGTTGTGTTTCGCTGTGTTTCGTTGTGTTTCGCTGTGTTTCGTTGTGTTTCGCTGTGTTTCGTTGTGTTTCGTTGTGTTTCTCTGTGTTTCGCTGTGTTTCGCTGTGTTTCGTTGTGTTTCGCTGTGTTTCGTTGCGTTTCTCTGTGTTTCGTTGTGTTTCGTTGTGTTTCGCTGTGTTTCGTTGTGTTTCGTTGTGTTTCTCTGTGTTTCGTTGCGTTTTGCTGCGTTTCTCTGTGTTTCGCTGTGTTTCGCTGTGTTTCGTTGTGTTTCTCTGTGTTTTTCTGTGTTTCGTTGCGTTTTGCTGTGTTTCTCTGTGTTTCGCTGTGTTTCGCTGTGTTTCTCTGTGTTTCGCTGTGTTTCTCTGTGTTTTTCTGTGTTTCGTTGCGTTTTGCTGTGTTTCTCTGTGTTTCGCTGTGTTTCGCTGTGTTTCTCTGTGTTTCGCTGTGTTTCTCTGTGTTTCGCTGTGTTTCTCTGTGTTTCTCTGTGTTTCGTTGCGTTTTGCTGTGTTTCTCTGTGTTTCGCTGTGTTTCGCTGTGTTTCGTTGTGTTTCACTGTGTTTCTCTGTGTTTCGCTGTGTTTCGTTGTGTTTCTCTGTGTTTCGCTGTGTTTCTCTGTGTTTCACGGTGTTTCATTGTGTCCTTAGAGAAGAAAACAAACAGAAATAGTGCGTGAGGTTGTTTTGTCCGTCGATGGGCCACCTCTCCCCTCCATCTCTCCCCCCCACCTCTCCCCCCCACCCTCACTAATGTCTTCTGATGCGCAGTTTTTCCATAATTTGGCGATTAATTCGAGGCAGATGCACGTCATGCTTCTGTGTGTGGAGCTGGCCGAGCTCAGAGGCAGCGGGAGTGCTCAGGCTATGAGATAATGCCAGAGAGAGGCCAGCCTGGGACTCACACTGCTGTGAGTGTGTGTGTGTGTGTGTGTGAGTGTGTGTGCGCAGTCACAGTAAACCCCACCAGCGGATGTTTTACATCCCCTTTCCGCTCAATTACCGCCTCTCAAGGTCACAGATATCTGTCCAAGATAACTTTGCGTGTTTTCTCCACCGACTGCAGCCACCAGCTTTTTTTACACGCTGTTTTGCATCTTTGCATTTCAACAAGAATGTGAGTCACAGGAGACTATTTGTTTCCTCCCATAAAAGGCTGTAACGAGCACCTCTTCCTCATAATGACGGGGTCTGAACTCTAATGCGGCTCGTAAACGTTACTGCGGCGTTCTTGGCTGCCGTCTGAGGCCCTCATTGTTTGCCGGCTCTCTCCTCGCCGTCCTCGCCCCGTGATACGGCGAGGTTTCCTCCAGCTGTTTGTGCTATTTGTTTGCTTATGATCACTTAATGGGTTTAATGTGTGTGTGTGTGGTAGATTTTCAGAGAATGAGAGAAAGTATGTGTGTGTACAGAGTGACTCGAAACACTCTCTCTTTCTGTGTGTTTTTGTGTGTGTGTGAGTGCATTTGTGTGTGCAGGCTTGTGTGTGTGTGTGTGTGTGTGTGTGTGTGCGTGTGTTCGTCCGGCCTGTCCGGATCTCAGCTCAGCGCGCCGCTCTAATCCTTCCTTCCTGTTTTCCTGCAGGAGGAGGGAGAGGAAGGTGGTGAAGAGGAGGAGCAGATCTGATAATTAGGCTGATAGCGGTCACAGTCGGTTACCTGGAAGAGAGAAAGCAGGACAACGTGTCGCAGGTTCTGTGGTTTCGTCGGCTTCCTGGCTGCAGCTGGAGCTCTTCCAGCCGCTCCGTCTGGCGGGGGCCTCGGTCGGAGCTGCCGTGGGCAGGAAGAGTTCCCGTCCTGTCGCAGATCCACCGCTGGTGTTTCTCTGACCTGGACCGTCCTGCAGTTTCCGTGCACAGGTAACAGGTAATGTGCAGAGCGTCCAATCAGACGTCTGATGACGCTGTTCTGATCTCGTTCTCCTTCAACACAACGTCCAGAATAAATGTTGGCATTGTTCGATTCTGCAGACCTCAGATATGCTCAAACCTGTTTCTTTCTGTCCGAACCCTCCGTTTCTTTACGTTTCTTTACGTTTCTTTGTGATGAAGGTCTGCTCAGATTTAACATGAAAAACTGTTCATGTATGTATGAAATGTATGAAATGTATCTGTGGTTTGCAGAGACGTGCAGGAGCGACCAGGCCGCCATGTTGGATCAAAGATGTGTAATGTTAGATTGTTTGATCTACGGTGGCCCTGACAGGTCAACACACTGCAGCTTCAGAAAACACACACACACACACACGCAGCAAATGTTTTGCTCTCTCGTTACAGCTGCAGCTCAAAGTAAAGTTGAAAGGAAATACCACAAATGGATTTTCAGTTTGTTCAGCGCCTGAAATGCTTGTGAGGAATTAAAGTACGTGTTCAACAGTCACAGAATCGGATTGATTGATGAATGACTCGTGTGATCGGACTTCCCAGCGATGAGGACGAGCTGCGCGGCCGCCGCCTCGCCTGCAGACAGCGCCTCGTGTGGTCGGAGGACTGATGCAGTAAATCTTTGTTTTCATTTGTGTCCGAATGTTTGAAATATGAGAAATATTCATCTGACGCTGAAAAACACAAACAGCCAGAACTGAAAGACGGTTGATGAGAGATCTGAAGCAGCTGAATATGTTTAATTATTCATCTACGTCATTACTGTCTTCAGCTACTCGTAAGTACACTGACTCAGTACTCTGCTGTACTCCATTACATTATCTGACAGCTTGAGAGCCTTAGTTACTAGTTACTGAACAAATTTAGATTTTTCCACTAAAAAAACTAATAACTTCAAACATTAAGTTATAAAATACAAGAAACAGTTGATACAAATCTGAAACAGTTGATCAGTTTGCTGATTGATCAGAAATATTCTGGTGGTTGTTTCATGTTTGATCTTCAGATGTTTGATTTGCTGCTTCTCCTCTGAATGATCTGAATGATCTGAATGTGTTTGTAATAATGTGGAGCTTTGGACTAAACAAACACTGTGAAGGCGTCACTTTGGCCTCATCGTCACCACATTTCTCACTATTTTCACAATGTTTCCAAACCGATCGATCGATCGATTAATGGAGGAAATAATCAGCTGATTGATCCAGAATGAAAAGAATCATTAGTTCAAATGAAGCTCAACCAGCTCCAACAGTAAAATCCTGCTTTGACATGAACGACTGAGTCACAGTAATCTGATGAGATCAGAGAGAACAGGAGAACAGGAGAACAGGAGAACAGGAGATCAGAGAGAACAGATAGAACAGATAGAACAGGAGAACAGGAGAACAGGAGAACAGCAGAACAGGAGAACAGGAGATCAGAGAGAACAGATAGAACAGATAGAACAGGAGAACAGGAGAACAGGAGATCAGAGAGAACAGATAGAACAGATAGAACAGGAGAACAGGAGAACAGTAGAACAGCAGAACAGGAGAACAGATAGAACAGGAGAACAGGAGAACAGTAGAACACGAGAACAGGAGAACAGCAGAACAAGAGAACAGATAGAACAGGAGAACAATAGAACAGGAGAACAGTAGAACAGGAGAACAGAGAGAACAGTAGAACAGAAGAACAGGAGAACAGGAGAACAGTAGAACAGGAGAACAGATAGAACAGGAGAACAGTAGAACAGAAGAACAGGAGAACGGGAGAACAGTAGAACAGGAGAACAGTAAAACAGGAGAACAGAGAGAACAGGAGAACAGTAGAACAGGAGAACAGAGAGAACAGGAGAACAGTAGAACAGAAGAACGGGAGAACAGTAGAATGGGAGAACAGTAGAACAGTAGAACAGTAGAACAGGAGAACAGAGAGAACAGGAGAACAGTAGAACAGGAGAACGGGAGAACAGGAGAACAGAGAGAACAGGAGAACAGAGAGAACAGGAGAACAGTAGAACAGGAGAACGGGAGAACAGTAGAACAGGAGAACAGTAGAACAGGAGAACAAGAGAACAGGAGAACAGTAGAACAGTAGAACAGGAGAACAGGAGAACAGCGGAACAGGAGAACAGGAGAACAGAGAGAACAGGAGAACAGAGAGAACAGGAGAACAGTAGAACAGTAGAACAGGAGAACAGGAGAACAGTAGAACAGGAGAACAGTAGAACAGAGAGAACAGGAGAACAGTAGAATAGGAGAACAGTCACAGTGACGTTTTACTGCACTCAGTACTTTTACTTTGATACTTCAAGTACATTAACTGATTATACTGACATATTTTGACTTGTAACAGAGTATTTGTACAGTGTGGTATTAGTACTTTTACTGCAGTAAAGGATCTGAGTACTTCCTCCCACAGCCCTGCTGACAGCAGAGTGATGTTGATGCTCGCTGTGTCTCATATTGTTTTCCTGCTGCTTTCATTTCAGTAAGAATATGAATGTGTCCTCCAGCTCTGCACAAAGGTGACTGACCGTCCCGTCCTTCATCCTCTGGACAAAAACAAAGAGACCGAGACGTCCTCCTGACAGCACCCCCCCTCCAGACAGGGAGGAGGAGGAGGGTGAGAGACGAGTGCTGGATGGTTTGTTTCTGCTGCTTTGACAGCAACGAAGTGTCTAATGAGGATCTGTCAGCAGCTTAGAGAGACCAGAGACCTCGAGACGCTGTGGAGACATGCACACACACACACACACGCACACACGCACGCACGCACGCACGCACGCACGCACACTTTATACATACAAACACGCCTGCTTGGTGACGCCTGGGTAATTACCGCCCGCCATCCATTACTGCAGCTCACACATGGTCTGGGTCTGAAGCCTCGCTGCCATGTGTGGACGGACTGTGATGTGGTCTCTGAAGCACTAACAGACATGAAGCAGGGTTCCTCCAAACCGCAGAGCGAGGGCGTCACGGCGGTGCTGCAGACCAAACGGCCATGTGCAAACCAACCTAAGGCTGTGCAATTTATTGCTGTTTGCATTTGTGTCATTCAAAGCTCCTGCAGCCTTCCATACTCCGTTTAAGGTGGAATGAAAATGAAGAAGCTTCTTTAAAAGGTGGAACGAGGACTTCGATCATCAAACCCTAAATGTTGTGGACACTGTCAGATTAATGATTGAGGGTTTTAATGTGTGCAGTTACTGTTTATTCAGGATGATTAAATTCACAAATTAAGCAGAAATTAAAGTGATACAAGTGATGAAATGTTAACTGTCAGCAGCATTAAAGGAAGGGTTAAAGGTCAGATGAAGTTTTCAGGTGTGAAAGTGTTTTTACCTCACCTGAGACAGGCTGACTGACATGATCTGACAGAAAAGCTGGGACACCTTGTCTGTCCTCTCTGTCCTCTCTGTCCCCTCTGTCCTCTCTGTCCGCTCTGTCCTCTCTGTCCTCTCTGTCCTCTCTGTCTTCTCTGTCCTCTCTGTCTTCTTCCTCCTCTCATTCTTCTCTGTCCTCTCTGTCTTCTTCCTCCTCTCATTCTTCTCTGTCCTCTCTGTCCTCTCTGTCCCCTCTGTCCTCTCTGTCCTCTCTGTCCTCTCTGTCTTCTCTGTCCTCTCTGTCTTCTTCCTCCTCTCATTCTTCTCTGTCCTCTCTGTCCTCTCTGTCCCCTCTGTCCTCTCTGTCCTCTCTGCGAGCCGTGCTACCCAGCATTAGCCTATTGACGCGTCCGGCTGTCGGTCATGTGACCCCTTCCCTGCAGGTGTCCTCACAGTTACCTGTCTGAATGATCCACCTGTCAGTTACTGCTGAGGACGTCCTGATACCTGTTCTACTGAACATTAGCCTGTCGTCCCTCGATCACTTAAACACACTTCAGTCTCATTAAGAGTATGAAGGAGGATCAATCAGAGAAGTATTGATCTGCAGTACTGGTGTCAGTAAACATACTGTATGTGTCAGAGTTCCAAATAAAAGAAGAAAGTAATCACATGTGATGAAGTCTGGAACAGTTACTGCGATACAGAGCATTACTGTGAGCCCTGCACCTCCACTGCAGTACCTCTGTGTACCTCTGTGTACTGCAGTACTTCTGTGTACTGCAGTACACACTGACTTTATTTACATCCAGACACACAAACCAGCAGTGAACATCTGTGACACTTTACAAATGTTCACCTACACACACATTCACACACTCTCACACACACACTCTCTCTCACACACACACTCTCACACACACACTTTCCTCCCCGTTAGCCTCTCGGTTGACTTCCTGCCTCCCTGCAGCCTGAAAGTTGAGCCAAATCAATTAGTCTGCAGAAATTACAGAGCAATAAATAAGGAGGGCCGGTCGGCTGCGGTGGAGACGGGTGGGGGGGGGGGGGTGGAGTTATGGGGCCCCTCCTGTCTGCATGTGCAGCTCAGGATGCCGGGACCTCTGACAATATCACTGTATAAGTTTTTCATGTGCATCACCGCGTGACGTTTACAGAATGACTGAATCTGTTGAGAGCGAAGAGCCGCTAACGAGCCGCTAACGAGCCGAAGCCTCACAGTGACGTCTGAACCTCAGTTATTATGTGTTTACAGTAAGAGAAGAAGAAACACACTTCTTAAATGTTTCCTTTGTCAGATATTTGCATATATATATATAAATGGCGTGTCTCTGCTTTGGCCCTGTGGGGTAACCATAGGTGCCGGGCGGGGGGGGCGGTCTACAGTTCCGGGGTGTTACGCCATCCATGACCTTGAGCTGTTACCTGATCTGGTCTGTTGCAGACTGTCCCAGTCAAAGCATCCCCCTGTAACATACACACACACACACACACACACACACACTTTTGACATTATGATGTCATCATGTGTAAAAACAGATCAGAGTTGGCAAAATCAAGAATTTCTGCAGTGAGTTAAGAGTTTTCACCTTTTAAAGCTGCGATGTGTTGACCCTCGCTCCATCCTCGCTGTGAACCACTGAGCCTGTCAATCATGATGCTCTCACCTGTTACCAATCAGCCTGTTCACCTGTGGAATGATCCAAACAGGTGTTTTTGGAGCGTTCCACATCTTTCCCAGTCTTTAGCTGCTCCTGTCCCAACGTGTTTGAAACGTGTTGCTGCATCAGATCCAGAATCAGCAGATATTTACAGAAATCACTGAAGCTGATGAGCTCAGACAGTACATATATTGACTTTGTGCTGTTTTCAGGTCAGTTTCTGTCAGAGAGGATCAGCAGGTGATCACATCCTGTTTATTGATGTTTGAAGTCACAGCTGTTCTGGGATCAGGGCTGTATCTGGAACGGTTCCTGAAGGAGTCGGGTGGAGGTCAGAGGGGTTTGTGGGAATCTTGAAACAGTGAAACTGTTCATGAGTGTGTTTTTAATTTATTGAGTTCAAACGTTCTGAAGATTACTGACGACAGCAGGTGTGAGAGAGCACAGAAATACCTGTGTCAGCCTTTGAGAGCACTCAGTCCGGATCTGTGAGACCAGAATCAGGTTGGTCCAGATTGCTGTGATTGTGCTGTTTCTGCCTGTTTTTTGGTGCAGATCCGGCACGCTGGTCTGGGGGGGTCAGCTGGATCACCATGGCTGAGCTTCAGTGTTCAGTGCAGATCTAAATGCCCGCAGTAACTGAAACTGGAGGCTAAACTACGTCGTATGTGGACGTACGCTGTGTATGAAAGTCACGTGTTGCTCTGAATGGTCACATGGTCACCAGTCGCCCCTCACAGAGAAGCTAAATGTCCAGATGTCGACTCTTTTACCTGAATCAGGCGTCGCTGTGACAGAGATCGGCTGGTGGACGTTTTGTGGTCTGCAGGTCTCAGAGGCTGTCAGAGACACGTGGTCACATGGTCTGAACTCCCAGAGCTGATTCTGTGTCGGCGCTCCACACAGCAGATCTGTGATGGGACACGGCGACAGGACTGTCAAACTGCTGGTCCCATCAACTCGTCACATGTCCTCTGTCCTCCAACCAGCCAATGAAACACAGCTCCAGAGCCTCAGACGGTCTGTCTGTCTGGTCTGGTCTGGGGACAGGGTCTTTGGTGGACCTGGTGCGCCCCAGCACAGTGTCAGCGGAGTCCAGTATGGACACCCGTTGTGTCTCGGTGTGATGAGCTGCTCTCATGTTGTCTCAGTGTCAACTTAACATCCTGCGTCCACACTGTCTTCCTGTCCCCATCACTCACTGTGTGTGTGGACACAATCACAACCAGTCCCACAGGTCAACAGATAAACTGCAGCAACACACACACGGACACACACACACACACACACGCACACACACGCACACACACGGACACACACACACACACACGCACACACGCACACACACGGACACACACACACACACACACACGCACACACACACACACACACACACAGCACGACAAACGCACACACACACGGACACATGCTTGTGCGTGTGTGTGTGTGTGTCCATGTGTGTGTGTGTGTTCATGTGTGTGTGCCCATGTGCATGTGTCCGTGTGTGTGTGTGTGTTTGTCGTGCTGTGTGTGTGTGTGTGTGTCCGTGTGTGTGCGTGTGTCCATGTGTGTGTGTGTGTGTGTTTGTCATGCTGTGTGTGTGTGTGTGTGTGTGTGTGTGTGTGTGTGTTTGTCATGCTGTGTGTGTGTGTGTGTTTGTCGTGCTGTGTGTGTGTGTGTGTGTTTGTCATGCTGTGTGTGTGTGTGTGTGTTTGTCGTGCTGTGTGTGTGTGTGTTTGTCGTGCTGTGTGTGTGTGTGTGTGTGTTTGTCGTGCTGTGTGTGTGCGTGTGTCCATGTGTGTGTGTGTGAGTGTGTTTGTGTGTGTGTGTGTGTGTGTTTGTCGTGCTGTGTCTGTGTGTGTGTGTGTGTGTGTGTGTGTGTTTGTCGTGCTGTGTCTGTGTGTGTGTGTGTGTGTGTGTGTGTGCTCCTGGTCCAGGGTTCAGTGTGCTGTAGTTAATCTTTAATCGCTGATAAGCTGAAGTTGCTTCACGTCTTGATGAAGCAGCGCTCGTCTTCGTCAGAGCTGGTTAGCGCTGGTTTATGGTGCAGTAAACCAGTGTGTGTGACAGTACATACTGGGACATCACCAGTTTGTACAGTAAAATGTTAACAGTAACTGATTATTTGAAAATAGAGTAACTGAATACCTGCATTGTAACACATTACATCCAAAAAGTAATCTGAGTACTCAGACCTCCACTCTTCAGCAGTGACTTTGAACCCGACATCCATCAGAGTTCAGGTCAAATGTTTTTACTAAAACGACTTTTCTACAAGCTGCCGACTGGACGTCTGTCCTCACGTCTTATTGGACAGCCTCGTCTCCACGCCTCGTTCGTCTTGAGGTTGAAGCCACGTCCGTAATGATGCAGATGAACACGCACTAGATTTTAATATTCATCTCCAGCAGCGGCAGGCTGGACGCTCGCTGACGAATCAGACGAGCTGAGGAGGACACAGGTGAGCAGCGTCCTCTCACAGGTCCGAGGACAGTGTTTACACATCGACGTGTCTCACGTCTCAGCAAACGTCAGGATGAAGATTTAGTAAGACGATGATTGACAGGCTGTAAATCAATACTGCACTCATGTGTGCGTCACAACAGGCCAGTTAGCCTAGCTTAGCTTAAAGAAACAGCTAGCCTGGCTCTGTGCAACGGTGACAAAACCCGTCAAAAGACGGGAAGAAACGGGACCAATGACTTCCTGGACTCTGCAGCCAACATGTAGTCCAGCAGAAACCGGTTCAGTGATCTGTTCAAACAGCATCAGATGTTTGTCAAACCTTCAAGTGACGACAAAACATTAAAAAACCTCCACTGTCCGAGGTCACACACACACACACAGACACACACACACATACGTGTTTTCATGACATATCAGGACATATGACAAAAATGTGAAAAATGGGTACGTGCCTTTCCCAAGGTCCTAGAGGCTTGGGAATCAAAATGTTTCTTCACCATGCTTCCAGGAGTACATCCATCTGTTGAGAATTTGGCTAGGGCTATATTTTGGTCAAACCTGATTTTCATGCTACTTGTGAGGACACATTTAGGTTTTTGTGACTTATGAGTACAATACCATCACACACTGATATTTCATGTTTAGGTGAATTGTGAAACCCATGGATACACACAAAATTTTCAAGTATACATGACTTATAAAGACCAGGTAAGGGTAGGGTGTGTATTTTCAACTTGGCTCCTGTTACATATGTTTGAAATACCTATAAAAAAAGGCATAGGTGTCCAATAGTCATGCTCATCAGTCAGGTTACCTCTGACAGAAATATCAGATATTCACATGTTAATACAACACAGTAAAACTGAGATGTGTGGAGACATAAAAAGAGACATAGCTCAAAAATGTGGTCAGTCTACTTTTTAAGTCTTATTAATGTATTGCATGTATGAATTTTGTAGTAAATGTTCATGTGAATAAAAACATGGAACAATCTCTGCCTTTCTTACTTTTTTAATTGATGGCAAAATACGCAACTTGCACCCAGAACAGACCACAGGCAATAAGAAAACTTGCCTCCTTTCCTTCATGTCATCCGGCAGTGCAGTAGACAAGGCATGTTTGAACTGAACCAGGAAATGACTCTTTAGTATCTTTCTATAAAAACAACTACAATTAAGAAGCTTACAACTTCTATGAAAGAATATATTCCGCTAACGTGTCTAAAGAAAGTCGGAATTTACTTCACATTTACATTAATACAAGTCACCATATACGAAACCCTTAGCTCCCATTCTTGTGAATTTCCTAGTAGTTCAAAAACCAGATTCAACAAGTTATGGGTAAGAACAAAGCAATGCTGAAACTTAAATAAATGTGGAAGTAACAATCCCTTTATGTACTATCTCTCTTGCTTGTTGAAACTGAGAGCACAGTATGAACCTTTCATTTTCTGAAAAAAAATATGGCAGGTACTCTGAATAAAACCAGGAGAGTCAGGGGTTGGAAACAAAAACCTATGCTCACTAATCTGAACATTTGGCAGCGCTGAGCAACTTAGCACAACCACTTTACAAAAGCATGGGATGAAAATAAAACCTGGGCCATAGTTTGCATTTTATAGCTCTATCTATTCAGCTTCCTTTTTAATGCAGTGATTCTATTGTGAATGTAGAATTTAATGGCAACCCAGTCTCTGTCTTTCAGAGCTACTGGTTCTGCTTGAAGGCAGGAGTCACAGTCCCTTTTACCTGGTACTTTGCAGCTTGTTATAACCTTCCCAACTGTCATAAATGGAAACAAAAGAAAATCTCTTAACAATGGAACAATGGCTCTGCTAATGTGAAAAATGCAAGATAGGATAACAAATATTCTCATTAACAATGTGAAAACAAAATGCTCTATAACCTTGCTTTCCATTGGAGCACTTTGAGGATGCTCGGGATGTACCCGCTTGAAGTGCTGTGTTCTGCTGGGAAGCTAAAAAGATGAAATAGAATATGTATTACTATAAAAGCACACATTCACATACTGCCATCCCTGAGAAGAATAACATTTTCTTTTCATCACAAGTACATTCACTTCAAACATTTTGTATTGGGGTGGCTTTTATATTTTACCATTTGTTGGCTGAGTGTTGCTGATGTTTTTGCTGTCCAGGGTGGCTGAGGCAGAAGAACCCTCCATATTGTCCAGAGTGGTTGAGTGAAGTGCGTTGCTTGGGTCCTGAGAAGTCTCAGTTCTTGAGCCTTTGAAAAGTAACAATGAAATGAGCGTTAATGCAATAGGTTTGCTTGGTTTTTTTGTTTGCATTGTAAGCAAGGTCAATGTCGGGCAGTATGTAATTCGACATTAGATATGAATATTTTACTTGTAAATATAATCGACTATGAATTCACAAATGTGGAACTACTCATCACAATGGGATTGTTTAAAATCAGGTAGAGGATCATCATCATGCTTTTGTGCTATAACACCTCTGCATCAAACCTCTACAGGACAAACTCTATCCATACCTGCTGTTCAGTTTCTGCTGCCAAATCTTCATACATAAGCTTTTTCATTTCATAAGCCTCCAACTCTGTCGTTGGCTTGCAGACCACAACACTAGGTCAGGCTTAAGATTAGTCCTTACTATCTTCCTTGGAACAAGTTTTCATCCTAAATCCACCTGCATCTCACTATCTGTATGTGTATCACGAACCAAACCTTAAGAAAGGTCAGTATACATGGCTCCTCTTTACCTTCCTTCTAAGTTGCTCTGCCCTCCAGACTACTGCTAACCAACTTCTTAGCTCTTATTCCAAAACATTAATCACCTCTTTGTCATCTAATGTTGCTTTTCTCTGTTGCTTTCTTATATGTCTCCTATCCTTCACTAATTCAGGACACTTCTCTATGTCTTTCTGCTGTCTAGACCTAATTGGCTTCAAACTGTCCATCTTCTTTCTATCAATGTTTCCAGATCGTTCAGTACCATATTCATAGATGGTGTCTACCATCCTCTCGAATCTGTTGTTCCCTAAGCCCATCTAACACGATTATCAGGTACCACATACTGTGCGAGTCAGGATACCTTTGTGTTGATGTAGGTCAGCAAGGGTTTCTTCACTGGAATCTTCATCACTCGTGGCTACTTCATCTGGTTGGGTAAAAAACAGTCAGGACAAAGTTTTTAAATTAATGGCTGAACATTCATAAATATTATATATGAAGCTTTATAAACTGGGTTTCAAACTAAATTTCACCGTCAGGATTGATGTCGATGTCATCTAGCCCTTTCCCCTGCAGGTCAGACAGTTTTCCTTTCTCCATTGCCATCAACAGTTTGCTGACTTTTGCAAGCTGCAGGGTACTCTCAGGAAGCCGATAGAATTCTCGGTGGACACGGATGTCGTGTCCGAGAAAGGTGGCAAGTTGATCCATTTCATTTTCTTTTAGGTTTAGTACTGTGGACAAAGTTGCAACTTGTTTCCGCAACCTTGTAGAGGTGAGTGCCTCTGGGTACTTTGCACCACATTGGTTCGCATACTTGCGAAAGCAGTCAGAGCCTCTGTAATGGGAAAAAACAACCGGGCGTGCAAACAAGTACACATTCTCTGTGTGGACTTGACACTCATTCCTGTTTTTCACGAGGAGGTCCATTGCAGCGATCATGTCAGGTGTGAGAAGCACAGGTACCATTCTTGACCTTTTACCACGAATCTCAACTCTGTCAAAGTGCTTTGCAAGCCTTCTTTCCAACTCAGTAAGGCACATCATAATGTCAGGATTCAACTCTGTGCAATTTCGGGATGTGAAAGACTGGAGCTCCATTTTTGAAACTTCCCCTTGTCTTTTTCTGTTAAATAATACTACCTGCGTCAAAGTCACTTTAGCAAGATTTCCATAGGTTATGTTGGTGAGGTTTTCCTTCAGGTCCTTCAGGCACTTGGCACACTCAGTAGCAAGAAACTTGTGCAGCAGTGTGACATCCTGAGTAAATGGTAAAACCTGTGGTTTATTCCATTTGGCTTGTTGAAGTGTACCCAATGCAGCAGCTGAAATGGACTCTGTCCACTTTTTCTCATACAGAGTGGCAAATTGCTTGGCTGACTCTGCTACAGCATGGCGATTTGCAATGATGGCACTGCACTGCACAATGCCTGCAACTCTGGCCAAACTGTGCCCCAATTTCAAAGCCAAGGATGGGGTTTTATAAGAGTTGCTTTCAGCCTCATAACCAGCAACCGCTCTGACTGCTTGAATGACATGGGGAAAGTTACTAGGCATCACAAGGTCTTCTGTGCTGTTCAAAGGTGTAATGGCTCTGGCCGTTATCAATAACCGTGCCATCTCTCTCATTTTTTGGCGTATGTAATCATTCCTTCTCTCATGTGGTTTCCTGGCATTGTACAGTGACTCGCCAAGGCTAAGAATGTCTCTTTCACTCTTTACTACCAATGAAACGTCATCCTGATTCATTTCACAGGCAATTTTCCAAACAGCTTCATGTACTTCATCAGGTTTCGGTAAGTCAAGTCCGATCCGTTTTCGCCCAGCGGGAGGCTCTCCCTCAACAGGCTTCTGAGGGCAGTTTCTCACATGTCTCCAAAGGCAACCTCTTGCATATAGTCCTTGACAAAACTTGCAATGACGGAAATCATCAGATTGTCTTGCTGTAGTGGGTCTTCGACAAGCAACCATTTCTCCAGCACCACAGCTTGCCACTGTAGCATTATGTTCAAAGTTTCCCCTCTTCTTAAGATAACGCAAGAAATCTCTTCTTTCGCGAGATCTTTTATTAAAACTGAAAGCCCTTGCAACATCAGGCTTGTCATTGTGGGCGGATTCGAGGTGTCTTGCCAATTTAGAAATGGCCTTTTTACAATATAAACAATATTGCTTCTTGTTGTACTTGCTTTGTTTTGCCTTGTTTGGCAATGGTGCAACTGTTATGGAGCTGTTATTGTGTGATGCATTCCCTGATGAATCGGCACTGCAACTTATCACTGAAGTATTATGACTGCTGCTTGTAGGTTTCTCTGAACCAGTGATCTCCCCACTGCGTGCTGTAAATATCCCCAATGGCATGTCCTTCAACACGTTTTTGGGAACAAGACTTTCTGTGACTTTCAGTTCCCTACTAGAAAGACTTGTGTCTGAGGAACTGCCAGTTGAGTCTGGGACATAGTTGCTATCTTCATAATCCGTACAATCTGAAGATTCATCAGGAGAGACCTGAAGGAAAATGGAGAAAAAGAAACATCTTTACATTTATAAATTGCCAGGGTTTCATTCCCCGACAGTACCATCACATTGTGCATAACACAACTTGAAAGTGATAAGTCATTGAAATTAAACATCAAATTAAAAGTAACATTTAAATCCCTTAATACAATTGTTGTTGTTCTACTTGACTACTGTGTCATATTCATTACTTGGTTACTTAAGCTTGCAGAGTTTCCATCATGAAATCCACCATCATCAACCGAGGGATGTTCAACCTTCATTTGCATACAACCAAAAGAATGTTTGGTTTTTGCTTGGATTTGCATACTCACAGAATTATTCATTCTGGTGATCAGACTCAAAGTCACCTGCCTCTCTCTCTCAAATATCTTCTTCTGGACCTCATCATAACGTTCCTCACAACGAGCATGATGCTCCTTTAGATTTTGCAGACGACGGCTTGCTCTTAACTATCCAAATCAAGAATTGAATGTGAAGAACCTTAGTCTTACTTGAGATTTGACAATATTTCCTCACATATCCCCAGTCATAGAACATAAACTATTTAAATGACAAAAAAGAAGGCAGCTGTCTTACCTGCGGTGCAGTAGCTGTCTGGTGGAAAGAGAAACCTCCAGTGGTCTGGCTGGCCTGAAGTGAAATAACATGGATTCATTATTTGTTTGTAATTACAGATTACTGGAACTGGAAATTACGATACATTGTGCTTAAGAAATGAGCAACACTGCTTAAAATATAATTGCCATTGCTGAGGTGAAAGGCTGGATTGAAATTGTATGTAGTGCACACACATTTGAGTGAAAATAATTCACAGCAGGATCTGGGCTCAATGCGCCAGACTCTATAGAAACTGTTAACACTGTACATTATCTGCAACCCGACAATATGAGGACAATGTAACACACACTCTACAGCTGTTGGGCCAGACCATATGAGGACGTCTCCTGAAACACACTCAGGTCTTTCACAGCTTCAAACAATATGAGGACATGACGACTCAAGACCTGTAGAGTCCATGTTCCTGACTTCTGACTTCTCCTGTTGTTGTCAAAGAAAGCTCTAAACCCCACACTGATGTAAACTGATCTATTTCCCCAGAAATCCAATCATGTAAACTGATCAGAAGGAGGTTAAATGAACAAAAACATTAGCAAAAGGACAAAAAATATAGAATTTAGTGAGAACAAAGATCAATTTGATGCTTTAAGGAGAAGTTAGAGCTAACCAATGCTATGGCCAATTTCCTTCTGCTAAGGTATTCACAAACAACCAATGCTAATATTGATACTGTGAACATTTCACACAAACTGACCGTTTTAATACAGTGAAAGGGCATTTAATTTATGTACTGGACCCAACTGAGACATGGATCCTTATTCCACATAGAAACAATTAATGTGTAATTACCTGTTGGAAGGATGAAGTGGAACCCTTGCTCACTTCCTGGTCTGCAGAAGATTGAGTCAGGATCTGAACATTTGGTGTCTGCTGCAAAAAAAAACAACAGTGTCAGGTTTACTCTGTACTACCAATCCTGACTAGTTCATAAACTCATGATCACACTTGCTTCAGGAGGATCTGGGCTCACTATACCAGACTCTATAGAAACTGTTAACACTGTACATTATCTGCCACCAAACAATATGAGGACAATGTAACACACACTCTACAGCTGTTGGGCCAGACCATATGAGGACGTCTCCTGAAACACACTCAGGTCTTTCACAGCTTCAAACAATATGAGGACATGACGACTCAAGACCTGTAGAGTCCATGTTCCTGACTTCTGACTTCTCCTGTTGTTGTCAAAGAAAGCTCTAAACCCCACACTGATGTAAACTGATCTATTTCCCCAGAAATCCAATCATGTAAACTGATCAGAAGGAGGTTAAATGAACAAAAACATGAGCAAAAGGACAAAAAATATAGAATTTAGTGAGAACAAAGATCAATTTGATGCTTTAAGGAGAAGTTAGAGCTAACCAATGCTATGGCCAATTTCCTTCTGCTAAGGTATTCACAAACAACCAATGCTAATATTGATACTGTGAACATTTCACACAAACTGACCGTTTTAATACAGTGAAAGGGCATTTAATTTATGTACTGGACCCAACTGAGACATGGATCCTTATTCCACATAGAAACAATTAATGTGTAATTACCTGTTGGAAGGATGAAGTGGAACTCTCGCTCACTTCCTGGTCTGCAGAAGATTGAGTCAGGATCTGAACATTTGGTGTCTGCTGCAAAAAAAACAACAGTGTCAGGTTTACTCTGTACTACCAATCCTGACTAGTTCATAAACTCATGATCACACTTGCTTCAGGAGGATCTGGGCTCACTATACCAGACTCTATAGAAACTGTTAACACTGTACATTATCTGCCACCAAACAATATGAGGACAATGTAACACACACTCTACAGCTGTTGGGCCAGACCATATGAGGACGTCTCCTGAAACACACTCAGGTCTTTCACAGCTTCAAACAATATGAGGACATGACGACTCAAGACCTGTAGAGTCCATGTTCCTGACTTCTGACTTCTCCTGTTGTTGTCAAAGAAAGCTCTAAACCCCACACTGATGTAAACTGATCTATTTCCCCAGAAATCCAATCAAGTAAACTGATCAGAAGGAGTTTAAATGGACAAAAACATTAGCAAAAGTGAGAACAAACATCAATTTGCTGATTTAAGGGGAAGTTAGAGCTAACCAATGCTATGGCCAATTTCCTTCTGCTAAGGTATTCACAAACAACCAATGCTAATATTGATACTGTGAACATTTCACACAAACTGACCGTTTTAATACAGTGAAAGGGCATTTAATTTATGTACTGGACCCAACTGAGACATGGATCCTTATTCCACATAGAAACAATTAATGTGTAATTACCTGTTGGAAGGATGAAGTGGAACCCTTGCTCACTTCCTGGTCTGCAGAAGATTGAGTCAGGATCTGAACATTTGGTGTCTGCTGCAAAAAAAACAACAGTGTCAGGTTTACTCTGTACTACCAATCCTGACTAGTTCATAAACTCATGATCACACTTGCTTCAGGAGGATCTGGGCTCACTATACCAGACTCTATAGAAACTGTTAACACTGTACATTATCTGCCACCAACAATATGAGGACAATGTAACACACATTCTACAGCTGTTGGGCCAGACCATATGAGGACATCTCCTGAAACACACTCAGGTCTTTCACAGCTTCAAACAATATGAGGACATGACGACTCAAGACCTGTAGAGTCCATGTTCCTGACTTCTGACTTCTCCTGTTGTTGTCAAAGAAAGCTCTAAACCCCACACTGATGTAAACTGATCTATTTCCCCAGAAATCCAATCATGTAAACTGATCAGAAGGAGGTTAAATGAACAAAAACATGAGCAAAAGGACAAAAAATATAGAATTTAGTGAGAACAAAGATCAATTTGATGCTTTAAGGAGAAGTTAGAGCTAACCAATGCTATGGCCAATTTCCTTCTGCTAAGGTATTCACAAACAACCAATGCTAATATTGATACTGTGAACATTTCACACAAACTGACCGTTTTAATACAGTGAAAGGGCATTTAATTTATGTACTGGACCCAACTGAGACATGGATCCTTATTCCACATAGAAACAATTAATGTGTAATTACCTGTTGGAAGGATGAAGTGGAACCCTTGCTCACTTCCTGGTCTGCAGAAGATTGAGTCAGGATCTGAACATTTGGTGTCTGCTGCAAAAAAAACAACAGTGTCAGGTTTACTCTGTACTATCAATCCTGACTAGTTCATAAACTCATGATCACACTTGCTTCAGGAGGATCTGGGCTCACTATACCAGACTCTATAGAAACTGTTAACACTGTACATTATCTGCTACCCAACAATATGAGGACAATGTAACACACACTCTACAGCTGTTGGGCCAGACCATATGAGGACGTCTCCTGAAACACACTCAGGTCTTTCACAGCTTCAAACAATATGAGGACATGACGACTCAAGACCTGTAGAGTCCATGTTCCTGACTTCTGACTTCTCCTGTTGTTGTCAAAGAAAGCTCTAAACCCCACACTGACGTAAACTGATCTATTTCCCCAGAAATCCAATCAAGTAAACTGATCAGAAGGAGTTTAAATGGACAAAAACATTAGCAAAAGTGAGAACAAACATCAATTTGCTGATTTAAGGGGAAGTTAGAGCTAACCAATGCTATGGCCAATTTCCTTCTGCTAAGGTATTCACAAACAACCAATGCTAATATTGATACTGTGAACATTTCACACAAACTGACCGTTTTAATACAGTGAAAGGGCATTTAATTTATGTACTGGACCCAACTGAGACATGTATCCTTATTCCACATAGAAACAATTAATGTGTAATTACCTGTTGGAAGGATGAAGTGGAACCTCGCTCACTTCCTGGTCTGCAGAAGATTGAGTTGGGATCTGAACATTTGGTGTCTGCTACCAAAAAAAAAAAAAAAACAACAGTGTCAGGTTTACTCTGTACTACCAATCCTGACTAGTTCATAAACTAATGATCATACTTGCTTCAGGAGGATCTGGGCTCACTATACCAGACTATAGAAACTGTTAACACTGTACATTATCTGCCACCAAACAATATGAGGACAATGTAACACACACTCTACAGCTGTTGGGCCAGACCATATGAGGACATCTCCTGAAACACACTCAGGTCTTTCACAGCTTCAAACAATATGAGGACATGACGACTCAAGACCATGTTCCTGACTTCTGACTTCTCCTGTTGTTGTCAAAGAAAGCTCTAAACCCCACACTGATGCAAACTGATCTTTGTACTGAAATTACTGTCAATAACTCTAATGAGTATTTTTTCATCTCCTAATACTTAACAGATCTTATTCTGCTTAATCTATGAGGAAGATTTACTTACCAGAGCTCGCCATGGCCACTGAGATTCTCCATAGTTATAGGTTATTTCACTGTCTGCTTGGATGTTTTCAATAGCAAACAAGCAGAGATGAGGTTTGCCCTGGACTGTCAACTTTTTCATTTTGCAGTTTGGTGACTTGTGGGCATCATTAACCAGACGACCCAGTGAGCCATCTTCACGGGAGGCATCAATGCTAAAATTGAACAAGGAAACATTTGAGGTTTTCTCCACTAAAACCATAATGTTGTAAAGAACAACTCATCTTTTATAGGTCTTTACTTACCACCATGTGCTGCTGTTCCATTCAAAATCAAACAGGAAAGCATTTTGCTTCTCTGTGTACTTTTTCTGCCTCTTGTCCCGCTCATGTTGTGAGATTAACTCCCCACGGTACTCGACCACAAAGGATCCCTTTTCAATTGGTGCACAGGCAAATACACCACGTCCTAAAACACCAAAGTTCACTATTTAGTGTCAAGTAATACAAGCCACGTCAGGTTTACTAACTGCAGCTGATCAGCTATTGACAAAACATGTAGAACAAAGATAAGACTTTTTAAAGGCGAGAAAATTCAGTCATCAAAGAAATTATCGCCTTGATTATTAAAATAATTGTTAGTTGCAGCTCTGGCAACGTTCCCGTAGTAACCATAGGTCTATAACATACCTTTACAGTCACTGACCCACTGGACCTTTAAACCAGGCTTGTCAACTCCAGATAAAATGAACTGAGCAGCCTCAGCTTCAGGACGAAGTCTGGCTCTTCTTCCTGACATGCTCTTCACTTGGCCATGTGCTACTCAACCTGTAAACATCTACAGGGAAAGATGACAAAAAGTTAGTGAGACAATTACAAAACAGACCAGTACTTTAAATCAAACAGGACTTATAAAATGGTATTATTCTGCCTTAAATCATAACGCATTTGCTAACACATCGGTGCAAACCCTGTGCAACTGTGATTACAACAGTGCAACATTTAATTACCTGAACAAATATTAACCTACCGACAAAGCATCTTCAAAGATAAATACTGTGATAAAATCACTCTAAAACTTTGCACTCCACTGCCATCACCTGCACTGAATAACGAATATCATCAATTTGTGTTAAATAGGAAAATATCTAAATTCCAGAAAACATATCTTGTGCTGAAACAAACTTTGTGTTAAAGGACACCTAAAAACAAAGACTGTCTCTGCAGCAGATGAAGAAAAAGTTCGTTTGGAGAATCTTCCCTGCAGCACTGCATGTCCTTTACATTGCTTTTAGCATACTATTGCGCTGGCTAATTAGCTGACTCAGATGGGCATTGTTCAGAAGAGTTATATTTCACAACAACTTCTACTCTCTGTTGTTGAAGACAAATCAAAAGTAATTAATTACCATTTTCTATGCACCCCTCCCAGTTTATTTGTGTTAGTTGCGTGTTGTTTGAACTCCGTTAAGCTAATTAGCAAACTTTACCTCATCAGGTGGGTGCTGAAGCATCGACATCCCGGATGTAGCGTTCACCGAGAGCTCCGTTGCCGTCGTATCGGTTCAGAGGCTTTGCAATTGTGAACCGCTAACTTTAGCTTGAGTCCGTCGACCAATAAGAAACTGCATTACTGACCTGCTGACCAACCAGAGGCTGTGTTTATGATGGGTGCCGTAGCACCGATCTCGAACCGAACGCCGAACACCGAACGCAATGCGCTTTGGAATAACAGGATCGAAATTACTAAAATGACTAAAATTTAACTGAAACAAAAAAAACATTATTAAAAAACCTCTGGAGTTTTGCTATTTTACCTGTGTTTGGTTCGCCTGGTCTATAGGCGAACTCTTGTTACATTGCTACGCAAAGAAGTAGAACTACAACTCCCAAAAAGTACAGCTTCCTGTGCTTTGCGTATTGCCACTCTGATAGGTCGACAGACTCACATGATCAGGAAAAGAGCGGAAGCTGAGGATAACACGGGCTGTTTTCATCACGGAAAAATGGATAAATAACCACAAAAAACTTATACAATAAACCTTATTTCTTAAAGTATGTAATAATATAATATTGTTGTGATATTGTGATCATACTTGACAGACACAGACTGGGAATATTGTTCTGGTGTAGATGTGGCAGAATATCTCAGTAAGAGATCATTATTTGTTATTTTGGTATTAAATGATCCAGGTGAATGTTCACTTCTTTACCTGAGGACCATCTGTGGCTGAAATTATTCAGGTCAAGTCCACATCAAATGATAATAAAAAAGACAATAATGTGCCACTGTTTTTATTCTTTTTTTATTTTATTTTTTTAAGTTACTCACTGAAGTTTTTTTTTTAAAGCAATACTTTTGTACTCTTACCCTTGTAGTTATTTTGATTAATTGAAAATGTTTTTATTTGACTCAATTGATATTGCAGTAATGCTAAAACCTGCTTCAAATGTCGGTAAGTGTGTTAGAGTGTCTGATCAAAGTGACATTTGAGTACCGGTGGACTGACGTCACTGAAAGTGTGTTAAAAGTGTGTTAAATTCCCAAACTAGCCACTAGGGGCGAAATCAAAAATGAGCAAAAACGTTAAACACACTTACACACTGAATTTCATAAAATTGTGATATTTCAGGTCATCACAGATTTTTGGTCTGGGAGCATGTTGGGGGGTTCTAGAACACTGTAGAGGGCTCGGAAAAATGAGGACGCAAAAAATGTCCTCATTCTTCCAAGTGTACTGATATTGTAGGTGTGTTATCATAAAATTGTCCTGATTTGTCATGAAAACAAGTGCACACTGAAACACACACACACACACTGACACACACACACTGACACACACACTGACATCATGTGAGGTAACACACACTTCAAACGGCGTGCTGGGTCAGTGCTGCCCTCTCCTCCCTCCTCTTGACCTTTGACCTCCATCTCTTCATTCCTCCGTCTAGTCTGTCTTTCATCTCTCTCACTTTTCTGCTGGATTGTTTCTTTTATTGTCGTCTGCTGCTTCTTTTAAACTGCTGAATTAAAACACACTCTGCTGTCTGTCGTCTTTCTGGAGCGGCTCACATACTGAGACACTGAAGAACGGCCAGAAACTGGTGGAAATGCTGCTAAAACACGGCCTTCACTCACCTCCACCTGCAGAAAAACCACTGAGATCAAACGGACAGGTAGCTTCCACGAGCTAAACGCGGCTACGCAGACCAACCGCAGACCAACCGCAGACTCCACTGCTGACCCTGAAATCTGGCAACGCACAGCTGTTCCCACATTCATCCGACCCAGCAACAGTATCCGTCTGTCCGTCTGTTTGTCCATCCATCCATCCGTCAGTCTGTCCATCCATCCGTCTGTCTGTCCAACCATCCGTCTGTCTGTCCATCCGTCTGTATGTCCAACCATCCATCCGTCCATCCATCCATCCGTCCATCTGTCCATCCATCCATCTGTCTGTTCATCCATCCATCCATCCATCCGTCCGTCCGTCTGTCCGTCTGTCCATCCTGCCATCCATCCGTCTGTCTGTCCATCCATCCGTCTGTCCATCCATCCATCTGTCTCTCTGCCCGTCCATCCTTTCATCCAGCCCAGCTCTCCTACACTTGGACGTCACAATCAGAAGACTTTATTGATCTCTGAGTGGAAAGAGGTCAGTTACTCCCAGCAGGCAAAAAAAAGAGGAAATAATGAAAGTAAAAATATATAAAAATATGTAAGTACACTACACAGCAGTATAAATCAACTATGAATAGGGAATAATATGAAATATGTAACCGTGAATATATAAACTATGTGTAATATGCAGCTGTCTTTATACAAATATGTCTGTTGTGTAACATTCTATCAATACTTAAATACTACTACTGCTAATACTAATACATACTAATACCCATAATAAATACTAACAACAATAATATAGAGAATTATAGTAGTATATGTGACAGTATCAGAATCAAGAATGTTTTAGCCTGAAGTCAAACAAACCGGCCAGTTTTCTCAGAATCCTGGACCAGCACCCGTCCTGGACCAGCACCCGTCCTGGACCAGCACCCGTCCTGGACCAGCACCCGTCACAGTTTTCACAAATTCACTCCAATAAAATTAATTAAAACAATTAAAACCAACAGTAAAATGTAAGACACACACGGGTCAGCCCTCCTCACCTGCCCAGGTGACCCAGAGGAGCCGACGACCCGCCAGTTCACAGCCCATTATAGAGGAAGAGGAACTAAAGAACCAGGATCAGGACTCCACTGAGTCCAGTTATTGTTCAATGCAAAGACACAGAGACACGGCGCTGCTTTATTTTAAATTATACTTTATTTCATATAAAAACAAAACAATAAACAAATAAATTAGATATTTCTAAAATAATCATCTCGAGGAAACGATGAAGAACGATGTGATTGTTGACAGTTTGTCTGGCTGAGGAGCAGATTACTGGAATGTAAAGACGGAAATGTATCCGGATACTTTGTGTAACTGTAAGAGCTTCATTCCAAAACGGGATAACTCCATCAGTGGGGGGGGGGCTGCTGTTACACTCGGAGGGCGACGGGACGAACCACGCAGAGCACTTTGGAATGAAACCGTCCATTTTTCTACAAACATTTGAGAGACAGAAGGACCAGAGAGGAACAGTGTGATACAACTGAGGATGCAACCGTCAGTGGTTATTTTATTTGTGTCCCCTTGTTTTGCCTGGGGGCAGGTCTCGGAGGTGGACTGGGACTCGGTTGATATTTACCCCACAGCTGGTCCCGGTGGTGAATCTGAATTAAGATTTGTAATTTAAAAGATGGTGACTATGAGGATAAAGATGGGGCATTTGGGAGAGAAGAGGAGACATTAACATAATAAGAGCCTCTTCATTTGCACACAAGCCCAAGCTATCCCCACACCACCACCCCCCCAGAACTCCCTCTGGTCTGTAGTCACACCCATTAAGCCTGCAAAGCCTTCATTGTCCAGCCAGGCTGCGGACCTGAGGACCCCTCACCAACAGATTGGGCTGGGTGAAGGGTTACCGCAGACAAAGGAGGGTCCCTCCCCCTTCTCTTCTATTTGAAATCAATCACACTGGCTTTCACATTCAGTGCCCCCCGCCCTCCTCTCCTCGTCAGCAGTGACAGTGGGCTTGGGCCAGCTCCCCAACGGAGTCCCCGTGCTGAGTCGTCGGTCCCCCTTTCAGGACGAGTCCCACCCCGGACACTCTGTCTCTGACAAAGCCGAGTGAAGCTGCTGTTGGAGGCGACCCGGCGAAGCCTCCACGTGTACCTGCTCGTTTCTACGTGTAAATGAGTCCGGCTCATGACCTTCGGTCTTTGAAAACTCCTTTTAAAACTTCAGAAATGCTTCACGGCTTGTGAGAGCTACAAAGTTTGGGGGGTTTTATCCAACAACAGCAACGACAACTGGGCTCCTTCTGGTATTTAACCACAAATTGTTTCATTGGGCTGGAGGCCGAAGCAGTTTACTACAAATGGAGGGTTTCATTCCAAAATGTCCCAAGTTTGAGCGTCTTTAAAGCTCCAATCCATCATTTGTTGACCACATAGACTTGAGGTTTGAGCTGTCGATGGGAATTGAGGAGTTTGTGTTTCTCAGTTGGTCTCAGGCGGCTGATGGAGACCAGTTTTTAACAGCATCTACTGATTTCTGAGACTCCTTGGATTCTTTATTTTCATTTGGGCTTTAAATTAAATCTGCTGGTATTTTGGAATGAACCCCGAACACAAAGACATGAACTGTGACCGGTTTGGCACTTGACTAAATTCTCTCTGTCGCCTCCAATAACCTTCATTTTTGTGTCATTCAGAATAATTTATGAAAGGCAATCGTCCTTCTGTTGTTGATATGTACATACAATATTTTAATATTCTAATATATTCACAGGAAATCATGAATTCAGGCACTTTGCTGCCACTACAGCAACTTCTAAGCACAAGAGATCCTGAGATTTAAGACCGTTTTCGTTTTAAATAAGCAACACAAAAGTAAAATAATCTTATATAAAGAGATTTATATTTAACAATCAGTTTCTTCTTCTTCTATCATAGCAAAATAAATCTTTTTTGTTAAAATGTCTTTATCAGCGAGGTTTCAAGCCCTGGTTTTGGGCTGCGTTTGTGTGAGGAGGTCATTGTCCGTCGCCTCTCTGAACTTGGAGGAGGCGTTTTGAGCACCGGGGTTCTCTTCTGCTGAGTTTAGTGCCGCAGTTTTCCAACGTTACGACCGTTCTCGGGCACAGTGCCACAGCTGATAGTCCAAAGTACCGTTTGCCCAGGATGAAATGTTCTTCTCCAAACCTTCATCGTGTAACGAAGCCCAGCGGCCTCAGTGCATCATGTGATCTGTGTGGATGTTCGCGTGTGTCTGTGTCTGCCGGCTTCGTCCGGCGCCACAGCGGAGGTCCAATGAAAACGTAATGAGAATAAAAGCTTTCTCTGAACTTCAGAAACGCAGCTGTGGACCTTCAGTATGGCTGCCAGCAGATGTTCCGTTACTTTGTGTTTCCCCTTTGTCGTGTTGACTTCCTGTCTGCGTATGTGCGGGTGCCTTCAGGTGCGCGTCTATCGGAGCGCCGTCTTCGCGTCTATCCGGGAGCGCACGTCCTGGTAGCCCAGGAGGCAGGGGTCGGTGGACAAGGCGTCGTGGGTAAAAACAGAGTCGTTGTCAGAGGAGCAGGAGCTGGACGTGTCCTCGCACGACGGCGAGTACTGCTCGAAGGGTGTCGACAGGTCCAAGTACTGAGGGAAGACAGGAAGTCCAGAAATTAGAGGAATGTTGTGTCTCAGATAGATGTTTGTTAAACTGGCAGAAAACAGTGATGGAGACTGAACATGCAGGTGGAGAGAAGTGCTGCCCCTGCAGAGACCAACAGGTCAATTTAAAGCTCAGAAATACTGAAGAACTAATCAGTCACATGACCCGCTGACCCGTCTGCAGGAGATGATGTTTGGTGAAAAACGGTGCAGCCAAACAGTTCACTTTGTTTTGTTGTTTGTGGTTTATGGAGCCTGGATTCTGCTCTCCTCACTGAGGACATCTGGACTGCAGATTGTGAAAGAACACATGTGTGAAACCCACCTCGTCAGAGATGGACAGCAGCACTCGGTCCAGCTCCTCCACCAGCTGCTTGAAGGTTGGTCTCTGGGTGGGAACGGCGTGCCAGCACTCACGCATCATCATGTAGCTGCACAGACAAGAACACAACGATGATCAAACACCGTCAGCGCAGAGATGCATTCACTGCTGCTTCAAGCCAGGGACGTCCAAACAACAGCAGGACTGCAGTGTAGGTGTGCACGGCTGCTAAACGTGGACCACCGAACGAAGAGCACTTCCTACTTACAGCTCATGTGTGCAGTTGGAGGGTTTGTCCATGCGATGTCCTTCCTTCAGCAGCTTAAAGAGCTCCTCGACCGGGATACCAGGATACGGTGAGCCGCCCAGCGTGAAGATCTCCCACATCAGAACCCCAAACGACCACCTGAGCACAGAGATCTTATGATCAGGCTACATATCGACTTTGGTGGTTTGAGGGTTTGTGGAAAGATGTTATTCTGACAGAATATAACCCGATTTTGAAGGTTTTGACAAGACAAAACAGGAAGGACAGAAGGGGAAATAACCGACGCAGCGTAAAACATTTTGAGACAAAACATAAATCAAAGATATTTGAGCTTTGAGCAGCTCATCGGCTTCACTGTAAAGCTTCTGGATCTGAGAAGTGGGACTTACACATCACTCTGGTGTGTGTAGACTCTGTCGAACAAGGCCTCTGGTGCCATCCACTTCACCGGCAGCCGTCCCTGCAGAGCAAACCCCGACATGTTAGAGCTCCACCTCCGTTTACCACCACAACACACCGGTCATCTCGACACACCTTTCACTGTTTTACTACCAAATGCGAACTCTGTGCTCACTCATTTATCCTTCACAATCCTCCTCCTCCTCCCTCCTCGCCTCCCCTCTTTTCTAATTAAGTCCTATTAAGCCTGCTGCCAATCAGAGGAGAATATCAGACATCTGCCTCGAGGAGAAAGAAACCTGAGAGAGGAGCCGGCAGGAGGAGAGGACGTGTTTACAAGCGGGGCTGGTGGGGGCGTTTGTATGAACGGCCAGCTCCAAATATCTTCAGGAAGATATTTGATATTCGGTTTGATTGATATTAATATGATACCTTATTGATCCCTGAGGGAAAATGTTTGGTCACTTCAGAGGGTCACAGGTTACAGACCAGTTCTACCTGAGTAGGATTTACAAGTCTGAATTTCTGGCTGTTAGTTTTCTGAACAGATCAAACATTTCCACTTTCCAACGAAGTTCTCCACTGAAAAGATTCAGGAGCAAGAAGTGATTCCTGAAAACACGCTGCTAGAAAGCGTCACTCACGTTGGTGGTTTTCTTGTAGTAGTCGATCTGGTGGACTCCTCGGGCCAGGCCAAAGTCAGCGATCTTCATCACGTTGTCCTCCGTCACCAGAACGTTTCTGGCTGCCAAATCTCTGTGGATGCACTGCAGAGAGGAGAGAGAGAATTAAAGACTGACACAAACCCTGAAGTGATCTTAAGGCCAACTGCCTCCAGATTACAAGATTAGCATAAAGTTGAAGAGGTCCTGGTCTAATCCGGCTGAATGAATCTTTTTTGTTTGTCATGTGTTTGGATTGTTTTTAACAGCAGTCTCGCTGTGGCTGAACGAGAGGTTTGAACTAAACTTTATTATCAGACGCCCTTTTGAATTGAGACTTGTGACATGAGACGTTCTCGTCTGTTCCAGGACGTGGTTTTGGAGCGTTCGTGTAAAAACGTGGAGGTGGGGGGTAGAAATGATTCACTGCAGATTTTCTTCAAAAATTAAAAGACTTGGGAGCCTTAAGTCAACACACAGTGTCTCATTTTAGTGAACGCAACAAAATTAAAATGTCTTTATATAGAAACTCTGCAGTTTGAAGTAAAAACAACCCTTTGGGAGGAAAAAAGAAAGGCTCTGTTTGCCCACATTGAATGGATGTCATTAAGTTTATTTTGGTTTTCATTCGAAATAGACGTGGGATCTGCGGGGACGTGCAAAATGAACCTGTCTCGGTTTGTGGGTCTCCCCATAATGGAGGGTTAGTTTCAGGCTCCTGCATTCTTAGGAGGCCGTGCAGCCAGAAACCCGATGCCTACACCCAGACGACGGCTCGGCCGCCCGTTTGCTAACAGATTTATGGCAGCGCTAAAAAGGACAAAGCCCTGCGACGGAGGGACGGACAGATGGATGAAGAAGAGTAAACATGGCTGAAGCCGCAGCAGCTTTCTGCTCAGGAATGCCTGTCTGAGACACCGGCTGGCAGACAAAGAGACATGTTGATAAGAAGCACACAGACAGAGAGCATGCTGGGTAAATGAAAGGAAAAGAAAGGTGGGGGGTGGGGATGGGAATAAAAGAAAGAAAGGGACAGACAGAGGATGGCAGGAGAGACGGGGGCTCGCATAGAGAAAAAGGAGAAGGGGAAGGCTGGTGCTGCCAGACCCGCCTGGACCGAACTGATCCATCTGAAGGCCAAGTGGCCGAATCCAAAAACTCTGAATTACACAAGAACTCAATCCTCCCCACAATTCCCTTTAAGTCAACACAGAGTGGCTGAAATTACAGCCCCTTCAGGGCTTAGACAGCATGTAGTCTATAAATGTTGAGCTTTGTACGGTCCAGCTTTCTTTTTGCGGCTGTTTTTCCTGCCCAGGAACATGGATATATTTTACTGTAATGAGGTCTGATGATACGGAAACATCCTCGTGGGGCTGAGGGTCGCGATGTAAATGTTTCACCCAAGAGCACAAAAAACCCCCCCTGAACCCAGCGTACCTTATTCTATCAGATCCACACTATGTAATGCAAAGATATTTCATTTGATATAAACCAGAGGAAAGCATCATCGATTTAACTTTGTGTCAGTCAACTGATGGAGAGATCAAATGTTTTCATTCCTGCATCCATGAAACTCTTGATTTACAACCACCAGAGATTCGGGTTCTTCTTCTTCTTCTACTGCAGCTTATTTCCTCTCTTTAAATTGAACGTACCCTTTTAGAGGCGAGGTACTCCATCCCTCTGGCAACCTGGTAGGCACAGGACAGCAGGTCTTTGAAGGTGAGCTGCTCTTCAGGCACCTTGGTCACATCAAAGGTATAGTCCATGCCTGGGGGTCTCCGGGCCCGCAGGTACTCCCTCAGACTGCCTTTGGATGCGTACTCCACCAGCACATACAGAGGGCCTGTGGGGGAACACAAACAAGATGAAGGACAGGGTTCTTTCTATTGTTGTTTTGGCCTCTGGGCTCAGGACCACCACCACTGAAACGCTCACTAAATTAGGTTGGTTTGTTGTGATTTACAATAAAAAAGGGGGTTTAGGCGGGAGGTAAAGGAAAGGCTTTGTTTTCTCTCCAAAACAAGGGCGTGTGTGCGTCATCAGGAGCGTTAACGAGGAGGAAGCTGGACTCTAATTATTAGAGAGCCAAGAAGACCTTTAGTTTAACTTGACCGGCCGAGGAGATGACGGAGGTCCGAACTTTTGACACGAATCCTCACGTAAAGCTTCTGCATAGAAATACAACAATAAAGAGGAAAGGTCACAGATCAGAAACTCACCATCCTGTGTGCAGACTCCCAGCAGGTTGATGATGTTCTTGTGTTTGTCCATCACCTTCATCAGCTCCATCTCTGAGATGAGGTCCGCCAGATCTTTGTCTGTGGCATCATCTGAGGGAAAACAGATCTTCTTTAGAAAACGATGTCCCACAGACAGCAGACTTCAGCTCATCTCTACAGGTACTTTTGTGTCTGTATCATTGCCTTCCTACCTTTGAGCATCTTGACTGCCACAGTGGTGGCCTGATCCGGACTGTCCTTGTTAATGCCGTAGGCCTCAGCCCTGACCACCTGACCGAAGCAGCCTTCTCCTAGAGGTTTGCCCAACGTTAAACTACAGACAGAAAGAGTGAAAGTTCGTGAAAATAAGAATGTCCAAATGAAAACTGTACAAATCCATAATTTGTGGCTCTGGTTTCTTAAAACATAGGTTGGGTAGAGCCAAAAATGGGTTGCGGGCTTGTTTCTTTTTAGGTCCCTGCATGACGCTACAGTGTTCAGATGAATCTGGATCCGAGAAGACGACAAGCGTTTATGTTAATTCTGTTACTGAGGCTCAACATTTTAAAACTCATCACTCATTCTAATCATTTTAAATGTAAGAGGAGGTGTGATTTCATTTTCATCTTGACGACAGAAGGCAGATAACTTACTTCTCCCTGGGGAACTCCCAGTCCGGGTCGTAGGGCAATTCAAACTCCATGACTCCAGCCAGCATGGGGGAGCAGCTGGACGAGAGGCGAGCCACCCTCATCAGCGACGCGCTGGACTTCCCTGACGAGTTGGACTCCACCGAGTACTGACGGAAGGGATACCGAAAGAGAGTTTAGTTAGCAGCTTTCAGGAACGTCCCTTTGGCCTTTCCAGACAGCTACAAACACTTTCCCCTCCAGATGTGGTCGGACAACACAGTGTGCACTCTCAAGCACACCCTGGCCTTCAGTCACAGTCAGCAGTTTGCCAAAGCACCAGCTAGAGAAGACCAACGTTAGTTCCCATGATGCATTGTGCCCTGTACCTGTCTGCGAAGAGGAAACTTGGAGAGTTTCTGGACAGGGAGGGCATCAAACGGCTCCCGTCTGGGGTGGACCTGCATTCGACACAACACCACGATGACGATGGCCATGATCAGAGCCAGGAAACCACAGGCGTAGATGATGATGTCGGTGTACTTGGTCTCCATGGTGTCTATAGCATCTGCTGCTTCCTCTTCTATAGGAGGAGAGGGAACAGGAGAGGGAAGTGACAAATCAAATCTACATTTACTGATGTTCAAAGTGTTTGTGCAGCGTCTTCATGTTTGACTCTGTCAGCTTATTGAAGGAATCTCGTAGCCTCTGTTCGTTCTTTACCTGAGATGACGGTGAGCCAGGCGGACTGGTGGGCGAATCCAATTGAATTTCCAGCCAGACAGGTGTATTCTCCTGCATCCTCCATAGTAACTTTGGACAGGTAGAGCACTTCCACCTCTGACATGTTCAGACTGCCGGTCTGCGCAACACAGATGCAGAAAAGGTGAAATAAACCATCACGACCACTGGAGGCTTTTACAGTTGTTGTCTGTGGTTATCTAGCTAATGCAGGGAATCAGTTTGTAACTGTACTAAATGGGAATTCAGGAAGTTCAGGTCAGTCTGACTGACAGCAGCTCCTATAGAGCTAATACTGTACATGACATCTCCAGCCAGCGGGACAGAAGCTGTTGACAAAGTGAGAAATGATGACATTTCGTCATGTTTTTTCTCATGCTGTGTTTGTACTTGTTAAAACCTGTTAAAGGTCACCAACCTTGAGGATCTGAACATAGGGCGTCCCATCAGACCCGTAGCGGCTGCCGTTCCTCTCTATGTGTTTGAGCCACTGAATGTGAGGCTGGGCGTCGCTGTAGACCTTACAGTGGAACTGGACGTCGCTGCCCACCACTGCCGTGGTGTTGGCCGGTAGGCCGGCCTGTAGAATGGGCCTGTGAGGGGAACGCTCTGGATGGGGAAGAGATCAGAGGGGGATGAGCAAAGCTGGCACAGATGAAAGATAACTTTAAACTGCAGATAAACCAGCGAGAGCTTAACTGGATTTCTTCTTCTCAGGGCAACGGTTCAAAGGTGATTCAGACAGAGATTTAACTGATCTACCAATCTTCATTCTGAGAGTCTTACAAACATCTGTCTCACCAGGAGTTCACGGAGGCCGGACAAAAACATCCAGATATTTGGCAGTTTAACAGCAGACAAACGTGCCTGTTTTTCACAGAGATGCCTACAGACGCCCAGCAGCCGTCGCTGTCGCCTGTAATGTGTTTCTTTGCTGGCAAAAGAGCAGCCAATATAGTTTGGAGATGAAAATTGGTTCTATTAGCGTGGCTTTTTGTCAGCCGGTCGCCGGGCTCTCTTTGATCTGCGGTTACTCTCGCTCTCTGATCTCGTTAGTTGTCTCGTTAGTCTTCTCCCCCCGTTGGCGAGGACGGAAACTGACCCCGTGGTGGACAGACAGCGAACAAATGAACAAACAAACCGCAGCCCTCCTCGATCTCCTGTCACAGGTCAGGTAGAAAACTGGTGTGGACGCCTGACCATCCACATCCTTTCTGCGGCGAGAGATGCCAGGCGCCCCGTCACCTTCAGCCCACCCCCCCATCATCCCCTCCCTCAGGATGGAGGTCTTTATTTGAAGCCATGCCAGTTTTTTCTCAAGTGCTGACTAATGACAACTTACTTAATAAGCATTGAAGAAGTCTCTCTCATGTCTGCTTCACTCATTTAGTCCAGTAATTCAATCTGTAACACCCCCATGACCCAACACAGAAATGACAAGGAACCCGGACACACACTTTCACACACCCTCCACACATCCAGGTCTTACCGAGGACATCGAGGACGTAGCTGTGAGTGATGGAGCCGTACTTGTTGTCCACCACGCAGGTGTAGTTTCCTCTGTCCGAAGGCACAACGCTCTCCATCACCAGGCTCCAGTGCTGGTGTCTCAGCTAACCGAAGAAACACAAAATATCTTCAGTTTTGCTTTGTGATCAGGATAACAAGAGGAAGCACAAACAAACATCTGATGGTTGAACATCAGCCAGATGGTCCCGGTCATCATTTGGCTTTAAATTCAGGAGATAACAAACTACGACCGTCCTCACCTTGATGCCTCCGATGCGGTGCTCTCCTCTAAACTCACGCCCATTTTTGAGCCAGCGGATGCTCGGCATGGGGCTGCCCATGGCCGGACAACGAAACTTTACCGTGTTCCCTGCAGGAACGGCGTACAGCTTCTTTTCCATACGCTGGGTGTGGGTCCAGTAGGGACCTGCATGAACGAAGAAACCCAATAAGCCATTAGCCAGAATGCTCCGATGAAGCCTGGAGGTTGAGTTGGACTAATTCCTGAAGGATGGTTAAGCAAACGACAGCATACCTCTGGAGAAGTAAACCTGGTCGTTTTCAATCTCAGCCGATGAGTCCTCCAAGCCGTTATCCTCGTCATCGTCCCCCGACCCCAACGAGTCTAGAAACATGGCAAATAAAGGAAATACGAAGAGAGATGAAGAAAACTCATCAGCCTGTTACAATCCCAGGCTTCTAAACCTAAAGATAATCATTTATGACAAATAAAAGCCGCAAATGTTCAAATTTTAGAAGCTGGAACCAGTGAATTTTGAGCATTTCTGCTTCAAAATTACTCTTAACAATTAACCAATTATCCTAATTAACGAATTAATTGACTGAATGTTTCAGCCATATCGGGGGTCATCATCTTATTTCCACATCTGTGAACAGGTGATTGTTTTGTACAAGTACAAACTGCTAGCTTGCTAACGACACGACGGCTTGATGCTAGCATCTGTTTCGCTATAAATATTAGCACCAAAAACTTTGACTTTGACATGATTTGCTTTGTAAAACACAAAATCTCAAGCAGTAAAATATCTGTTAGTGTTCTTACCTGCCACAGTGATGGTGAAGTTCCTCACAGGTTCCTTGGTTCCCCGGAGAACACAAACATAAACGCCTGAATCCTCATATGTTACGTCTGTGATCTCCATGACGGTGCCACGGATCTGGATGCGGGGCGTGGGCAGAACCCGGCCTCCTTCCTTGTACCAGTTCACGGCCATGCCGGGCCGGGTGCTCATGTCGCAGCGCAGCTTCAGGATGTTTCCCGGCTCCAACAGAAGATGTTCTGTGGTGTCTTCGCTCAGGTCCTCAAGAACATCTGTTGAAACATCAACACGCAAGGAGTTAGCACACCTTGTTGTTCTCAGACACATCACCACACAGGCCAGTCAGCAAGTAGCCATCCCCTCAACTATGACCTTCAGCTCTTCAACCCCATTATCTCCCGCCCACCCCCCAAAACACACACACACAATGAAATTACCATGGAGACCAGGAGGCCTAGCCCTCCTCCTCCTAACACTGCAAACTCCCTCCTTTCATCGCTCTCTCCACAAAGAAAAGCTAAGAGCAGCGCGGAGGAAGAGACTGAAGCTAATGAACATGTTGCAGCCTGACAGTCGACGGAGAGTAAATCTGAGGGGCGGTGCAGGTTCACTGGAGATCTAAGTGAGCGAAGGGGAAGAGGAGTTCATTCCAGGCTGAGGAGGGGGACACAGATGGCCGCCAGACCATCTTCAACAGTCTGCACCATCATCTCTGGTTACAGAGTTTACACTTTTAACCTGGATTGTCAATATTTAAGTTAATTTAAGTAATGTCGATCAATTACAACTGAAAGTCAATCATTCTGTGATTCTAAAGTGATCGCCTTGAAATCAACATTTAAGGGGAAAAAATGTTCCCACATTTGCGCAAAACCTATTCCAGCAGGGTGATGAGGTCACTGTACCTGGGGGGATTTCAGCAGCTGTCAGGTCCACAGTTTGGGATATGATGGTACCTGTGGAGGGGAAAAGTTCAGGTTATAAAATAGTGTGATACATGATCACATGGTCCAATAGATGATTAATTGTTCCGGTCACTGGGCTAAAAGTCACATGGGATTCTTTGAATGAAGCTGAAGTTGGTGCCCAAACGTTGGCGTGATGATAGGAGTGTCTCACCTGGCAGGACCTCCAGCCACGCCGACTGCATGGCCTGCACTGTCTGTCCTGCATGGGTGTTCTCAGCCATGCAGATGTACTCGCCTGCGTCCGCCGCAGTGATGTTGGACAGGTGCAGTGTGTTCAGCTTGGACGCATTGCTCTGCAGCGCCTGCACGGAGGAGACGTCATGTTAACGTCCTTTTAATAAGACGATGAAAGAAGCAAACCTGTCAACACAGAATAGAACACGAACTGTCAAACCGTTCGCATCTGTCCTCACCGTCAGAGCCCTGAGGCGAGGCGGTCCTGCCTGGCTCGGTCCGGGCGTGCCGGCCTCCGTCTTCAGCCACTGCACCTTGGTGGATGCTGGCCGGTGGACTTTACACACCAGCTTCACCTGACCACCCATTACCCCCGTGGTGTTTTCTGGGTAACCTGGTACGATCAGCGGCCTGGACACCCGAAGATCTGTTGAAAAACAGGATGGTGCGATAGAAAGTTAGTCCTAACTGTCCGTATTGTGTTTCATATCGATTCTCATGGCTGACTTTGAAAACTTGAGGAACTGCTGACTCAAACTTTTTTTAGGACCTTTCCCTCTGAATGATTCTTACTTAGTCCTGAAATACTGTTAAAAAGAAGCAGACTATTAGCTGGTGTGTTAAGTCTTAATAAACTTCTCCAAACCTCCTCAGTCTAAACGTGGCTGAAGCAACACATCCTGGTGGTTTCAGTTTACCTCTGAATCATCTGCTAGCAGAAGTACAGCGTGTTTCTGAACAGCCGCTGTCATTTAATGCGAGCGGGAACAGGCGATAGAGTTTCCGATAAACCGTCAGCCACAGTGCCGTCCATTCAGTGGGTCACTCGACCGTTCATGTGCTCGCCCACTCACTTGTCGGAGCATATGTGCGCCCCGGACGGGGACGGCGTTTGCTGCTCAGTCACTCAGAACGAGCAATTTTCCAGAGCAATTTTCTGTCTGATTGCTTCCTGCGAGCGCTTAGTGAAAAGGCAATCTGTTCCCTTGTTGGAGTGAAGTGCTGCCTTTTTTTCTAATGGCCCCAAGTACACGTAGAGGTTTCAGGAACAAATACACACTCACAACATTATAAGTGGAAAATCAGAAACAGCAGCCAAAAGGAAAAGACGGGAAAAGAACGTCGTGACGGCTGGTTTTAATGTGAAAACACTGTTTTTAAAGTGGAAACTACTCAACAAGCTGCACATTTTATCTGACGGGTCGAATGTGAACACAGTAAAACCGTCAGCAGTAAATCACAGCGGTGGACACACACTCCTGGAGCCGTGCTAATGAACTTGCAGAGACCGGGACGCTGCCCCGCAGTTGAACTCGCGGCAGAGTGTGAATTGTCACCCAGAGGCGAGGGGGCAAACAAAACACAACACAACACAAACAAACCGCTCGGCCGCTCGGCCGGCCGGCCAGGCTGGCAGCGGCGTCCTCTGCGGAACCCCGACGGGACAATGAAGCGCTTCATGGCCTGAACCGGGAACACGGCAGAGTCCTGCAGTGCACGCTCCCTGATGCTGGAGATTTACTGATATTTCATCCAATCTGGTCTTTCTGCAGCTTTAATTTGAAGGAGCTGAGATAACTAGAAGTAACTGATTAATTATAAACAGATAACGCACGACTGATGATATCATTTAACACAGCTGTAATAATATTCAAGAGTTACTTATTATACTCATAATCTAATTAAATATCAGTTTATTCAGAAATTATTCTTCTCCGGACTCATGACACCTGATTGAACTGAAAGCTCTGGAAGAAATCTAGTGAGTGGACCTTGAGTCAAGAGTCTGTTTTAAACCTGCTGACTGCTTTGTGTGAGCAGCTAGTGACGGGATTTGCTCGTGTCATTGGATATGATTCAGCATTAGTGTTACATGTTGTTCACAATCATTCGCAGCAGTGAGGAAGCAGCTCATTGGTCCAGCTCTGAACGCTCCTGCAGCGACCTTTGGCTTAAAATTAAGGGCAGTTTTTAGTTTTTGTGATCTTATTGAATGAAAAGACTGAACTGCTTCATAGATTTAAGCTGCTCCAAAGCTTTGCTCACACTTTGTTTGAGAGGAAAGAGGAAAAACATCGGACCAGTGAGAGGTCTGCATTTAGCAGCCTGCAGTCACAAACATTAGCTGTTATCAAATCAGCAACACGACAGACGGAGAATAATTAAAACAGATTGTTTGATCGAGTCCTTTTAATAAAGGAAATGATCTAAAACCGTCCTAAATGTTAACTATTTGATCCGCGTCTGAAACTCTGCATCATGTCCGGAGACGAGACCGGCGGACCCTGCCGGGAGTGTGAGCAGTGCATTGTGGGTCCCTCTGACCTCATCACCCAGGGGGCCCTGTTTTCACCCCTTTAACTGACTCGTCTTGACTCCTCTCATTGAGGATCCTCGAGTCCTGGATCCCGGTTCTGTGTTGACTTTGGCTCATAGCGACTGACTCCATGAGACGCTGCTCTGCCGTCTGCGCTAACTTTTGTTTACTGAACAAGATGTCACATCGACGTTTGTTTGTGGAGACTGAACCTCGACTTTTCTTTGACTGTAGTGAATCGTTTTCTTCCGGTTTGAATATGATTTACGAATAACCTCTGAACAGCGAGCCCCGGCCGGCCTTGCTCGGCCCCGCGGAGACGGGCGCTCTGTGCCTCCGGGGCAACAATCCACTTCGTCTTTCATCAGTCCACAAACATCGTAACCGAATGTTCACAGCAGCCTTTAATCTGAAGAGCTGGTTCACGTCACAGCGGAGCAGAAAGAGGTCGGTGTGGCGTCCCTGCTGGACGGCTACACTGATTACTTCTTAACGTTTTAACAGGACTACCACCGACAGTGGCCGACTTATTGCATTGGCTTCTGTTCGTAAGGCATGAATGAAAAGGGCCCCGCGGCCCCCCTCCTCATGCTCGGCTGGCACGCAGCCAGGCAGATTTACACTTCCGAGCCTCGGGGCCTCGGACGGATCAGATAGCAAAGTTTACGGCAGCTTAAACACTGAGAGCTTTTTTCTCCGCCTTCCCCGCTCCGTCTGAGACTCCGCTGCAGACGCTGTCATTTTTCCTGTCACCTTCACTTCCTGCCGCCAACAAACGGACACGTTCTGCAAAGGCGCCGCGGACGGATCGAACCCTCGAACAAAAGGACTTTTCTGAGCGGCTAAATGTTGAAGAGGAAGAGGGAGGAAGAGGGAGTCGGCTTCAGGTGTCGCTTACCTTTGGTTCTGCCTTCGTCCACGGCCCGGGCCGAGACCCCGTCCATCAGACAGAGCAGCAGGACGCAGAGCGTGCAGACCCTCGCCATCTTCTTCACCTGACGCGTGTGTCGTGTGGTTACCGGGCAGGAATACGTGCTGAAGCCTGGAATGGGCCTCACACTCTGGTCCCGGGCATTGGAAGCTGCTAAACCCACAATGTCTCTAAATCTGGATCCTGTAGAGACAAAACAAACACATGGGAGACGGTTATCTGTTGATCAGAAACTGGATTCTTTAAGGAGATCTGGCCGAAAAGCCGCCGGAGACGCAAACGTCTCTGTTCAGTGGCAGAAAACCAGAAACGCTCACGCAGACAAACAGTTAAAGAGCCTGTTTAGACTGCAGCAGCTGTATTCTTAACCAGATGTCCTGCTAACTGTCCCACTCGTCTGCCTCACATTGTCCAGGCTCTCCCGCGTCATGAATAAGGAGCGGGGCTGTTACTGCCTGTTGTTTATCAATGGACGGCGCTCGGCTGCCGGGATAATGGACCCTCACTAGAAAAACACTTGAAACTTGCCAGGAAGCTTCAGAACGTGAAGGAGCGGCGGAGATTCGACAGCGGCCGATGAGGCTTCAGGTTCAGGTGGAGGTAGACGACAGGCAGAGCGCCGTCGCCGCACTGCTCCATGTGATGCAGTAAACTTTACACCACCGATAACTTCACTTCCATTGATGATTGATCTGATGATCAGATCCTTCACTCAGCGATCGTTTGCTCCAGAAATGCCGATGACACTTTCCACAAGTCAGATCGACAGAACCTCAAAGACCTTCAGTTCATACAGAAGACAAATAAAACAGCAAATCCTCAAAACTGCAGAGCTGGAACCAGCATTTAGGATCGATGTTTCTCTCTATCAATCACTTATTGATTAACCTTCATCATGACTCAATCTGAAAAATACCACAAAGCTCCAGTGTTATTTAACTCTGATGTTTCTTTCACTAATTTCAGTAGAAGCAGAGTTCATCTACAGATGTTCATGAGTTAAAGTCAGATAAATTCAGCGGCCACAGAATTCCGTCAGAAAAGGTTCGAAATATTAGTTAAAATGTTATTTTGAAAATGTTTTCAGATCTAATTTAAGTAGAAAACTGAACGCGTCCAGCCCTCAACCTAAACCTCTGACAGTCTGCACGAATAATGCACCGATTCTTTTGCTGCGGGTCGAGCCGACTGCGCTCCGGCGCCAGAGCCCGGTGCGCACCACGCACGCAGGGCGCGCACACGCACACGCGCGCGCGCGCACACACACACAGTTTAAAGAACCAGCCTGCTGAATAAAACTTCTTTCTTAATGCAGGCTGGAAGAAGCTGCACATGAATCGCAGCATTTATTAATTAACATGCTGATCTTGAATCTGTTCTGTGGGGTCTGTGCGCGCGCGCATGCCTGCCGTCAGTCGATCAGTTCGATCATTCAGCGGATTGTCGATCAAGCAAACAAACTTGATAATAAATAATAAACAAATAAAAAGCAGACAAACAGTTTGGGGTCGTTTAGCTTCATCCTGCTCAGGTCTGTCAGAATCAATCATTGAATCTTTTTGGTTCTGACAGAGTTCAAACTCCACAAACACATTTCCTCCTGACAAATAGTCCCTGCGGAAGGTTCAATGTCTGAAAAGTGACTTATTTGACTCCGCGCGTTGCAAAACAAGTTCAGCTGGAGCTGATGTGAAAGTTTCTCCTGAATGTCCCACATTCACAGACCGTCTCCTGCTTTGTTCCCTTAACGCTGAAAGCTGCTGAAAAGGCTGAACTCAGTCTCAGAGGCTGAATAAGAGCTTTCTTTAGAGGCTGCAGGTCGGACACACACTCTCATCTAACCCGCTGAAATGAATGAATCAACAGCTGCCTCCGCCTGTTTTCACCCACCTTTCCTCGCGCTGTGTCCGCGCACTGATCACTGGCACCGGGGAGGAATCACTCCTCGTCCCGCTCGATACGTCGGAACATTGAAATCCTCATTTGGAGCTCCGTTTCTCTGTAAACTCCCCCGGAGCGGCCTGGAGCGGCTCTCGGCTGTATCCGGCTAAAAAACTGGACCTTATAAATCCATCAAAAGCAGCCCTGTGGAACATGAACGACAGCTGCCGGGCTGTGCTGCTGACCGGGGGAAGGAGCCGTGATCCCGGGCCAAAGTCCACGGCAGCCGCTCAGAGCGCTAAATCCACGCAGGGAAGGGAGGCGAGGACGTGGAAACTCGTCGTTTCTGCCTCTGAAAACGTAGAAAAAGATCCGCTGTGGCGACAGAATGAGAGAAAGCGGCTGATAGAGAGCAGGAGGTGGGAAGCGTCGCTCTGAGCCCCCCCTGGATGAACTGGACTCTTGGAGTTTTTCCGTGCGTCTTTACGCAGCGCCTCCTCTCTCCGGTGAGTCGATCCCGCTCAGATCTGAAATGTGGAGCTCAGCCTCCTTCGTGTCTTCAGCAGAGGAGCGACCGAGTCCTCCACACAGCGTCCCTCCTTCAGCTCTGCTGCTCTGTGGACGGCAACCACAATAACAATGGTCCGAGGACGGCCAGGGGAGCAGGAGGAGCGGGAGGAGGAGGAGGGGGAGGAGGGGGGAGGGGGGAGAGAAAGGGGAGGGGTGCGCTTCTGTTACCCCCCTGCTCCCCCACACACAAAAACACCCCCATCCCTCCAAAGAGCTGGCAAATAAGAGCCCGGACCCTGAGCCTCCCCCTCCTCCACAGCAGCTCCTGAACAGAAGTGTTTCAGAGCTGTGAAGTCCGCTGCCATCAAACGCATCATCACGTTATTAAAACAGCTTTCTATGACGCCTTCATTGTCCTCTATGCAAACAGCACCTCAGGAGACACATTCACTGACGCTGCTGCGCCTCCACCTCCTAATTGCATCAGTAACAGAAGCTGCTCCTGTAATCCCATTAGCTGCAGCACAGACTCCAGATCAGTTTGTTATCAGCTTCACTCTGAGCTGGAACAGCCGTGTGTTCGTGTCTCAGCAACACGTTTCAGACACACGAATCCACCTGAGAGGCCAGAGGAGAGGAAACACCTGAACGACAGATCACATGAGAATCATGAACTTCGTCCTCTTCTCTCTTCATCACTGCTGGAACAAAGCAGAAACCTCAGCGTCTGTGCCGCTCAGTCCAAAAAAAGGAGAAATAAATCCCTTTTTTCCAGTTTCCAGATAATCTTTCGCTTTAACTCTTTGATTTTGGGTAAAAGAGCAGAAAAAGGTTCAGTTTCTACCTCAGCAACATCCTGAAAAAGGATCAAACACGTTTGATCTCTGAGGTTCAGGAAAAGGTTAAGACGAGGTTTGAGTTCTTTTACTTCACTGTCAGTCTTCCTGCTTCTCATCGTCACATCACTGAGGAAACATCACGTGATCTAACTTTGAAGAACACCTTCTGTTTCAACACGACGACCGGCCCGCACAGAGTCCTGACCTCAGCCCGTCCAGCACTGTGTGCCAGACCTGGTCACCACCTGAGTGGGAGCAGCTGATCTGTGAATGTCGTGGAAAGCCGTCCAGAGGAGCAGAAGCTGGTAGAGAAGCAGATTAAGGCCCAACAGCTTCTGCTGATGGTGGAACGTTTGGGTGTCCACATACTTCTGGCCATGTAGCAGATAAAAAACTTCAGAGACATCTCTTTGCAGATCTACTGACCTTCTGAACGCAGAGATGAATGTTGTTTCAGTCAGATCAGAGGAGACTTTTCTGACCACAGCTGGTTTTAAGCCCGTCTGCTTCCAGCTGGCGTCCCTGTAAACACCCTCAGCGGTTAAACTGGCGCTGCGTTCATTTCAGCCTCAGAGGATCCTTTAGGATCATTGTTTGAGCTCTGCTGGACAGTGTTTCTTGTGAAGAGAGACAGGAAGTGGTGGGGAGAGAGAGATCAGGAGCTACACATACCTGCTTTAGCCCGGTGAGCCACCGGGGCGCTGGAAGAAAAGCTCGTCTAGAACTCCGCAGCTGCGAACGTCAAAATAAAAGCTCCAAGTGAATCACAGAAGAAGAAGCTGCACAACCTTCTGTGTGGGTCAAACTCCTCCACAGCGCGAGCGAGCTGAGCTGAAGTTTATGTGGAGAAATAAATTCCAGATTTGACCTTTGACCCCGCGCCGCGGTACGTCGGCTCAGACGAAGCTTTACAGCGAAAGTCAAAGTACAGAAATAAACGAGGCCGAGTGGAAGTCATAAAGCAGATAAGAGCTGTGCTAATGGCAGCCGGCGCTCCGACCAGGCGTGTGTGTGGAGACACGTATTCCTCGTGTTGTGGGGACATACACCTGATTCCAGCGTCACACTGCGGGGGCTCGCCGTCCTTATGGGGACAAAACAAGAGTCCTCATGAAGTAAATCATTACATTTCAGACTGAAGACTTGTTTTAGATAAAGACTGAATGAATGTGTGTGTTTGTGTGTGTGTGTGTGTAGATCATGAGATACCTGTGTTTTGGGCGGGGTCAGCAGTCTTAATGTTATTGTACCTTGTTGTGTTAATGAGCCTTAGGTGTGATTGCAGACACCTTCACACACTCACACACTCACACACACACACACACACACACACACACACAGTCAGCTGATGTTAACACACTTGTACATTCAGCCTTCACCGCTGTGAAGGCTGAATGTACAGGTGTGCCAGTCTGGTGTCTTTAACTTCAGATGATGAGTCAGCAGAGACAGGATGGCCTCTGTTGCTTCATGCTAACCCTTTAGCGCAGCGCTGACACTCACCTTAGAGACCAATACCTCACCTTAGAGAAAGATCCCGTCTGACAGCTCTGAAGCACGAAGTGATGAAAAGAGGCGGAGTTACAGAGAGGCTGTTAAATCAGCTGACAGCAGCTCTGTTCTTCTACAAATGATGTTTCTATGTCCGACCCACGACGAGGCGGCAGCGCTCAGCCTGTGCTCAGGTTCAGGTGAGGTGTGTGAAGTCACAGGGACACACAGGGACAGAAAACAGATGAGGAAACATACCGTCGCCGTTTCCTCCCTCTGTTGATGCTAAATGTCACGACATCGCCGTCACGGCTCCCTCTGAACGTGTTTGCTGTTGGTAATCAGTCGTATAGAAGCGTCATGTCCGCTCGCCGCCGCTCTGTTTTCGGGTGCTTTGATTGAAAACTGAACGTCTTGTGTTCGGATTTGTTTCAGAAACATAGAAAGAAATAATTAGAAGTTTCGTCCGGCTTCACTTCTCTGCATAAAGTTTGTTTCTAATCTTTCTTTCGGTTCACGTCGGATTGAATTTGATTTGTTTGTTTTGGGTGAACGTGTGAAAAGCGTGAAGGTGAAACTGACGCCGTAGAATCCACAGCGCTGCAGCTCTGTGAGGGAGCGAGGCTAGCAGCCGTTATGCTAAGCTAATCACCTAGCATCCGGCTTCACGCTTCGTATCGTTCACCTGAAGAGGCCGGTCGTATACAACATCTCCGTTCTTCGCCCAAATCTGAAACACTCAACCACTTCAGTCTGAGCTCCACCGGGACCAGATCCAGCCCACCTCTTTATCTGATGACATCAGAGATATGGGGGCTCCCTCCTGACCCCCCAGGCCTCAGGTCCAGATAGCATTGATAGCCTGCTGCATGTTAATGCTGAAGGAGAATACCAGGGCAGCTGATAACAGAGGGGGAGGAGGCGGGTGGTGCTGGGGTGAGGTGAGGAGTGTGTGTGGAGGGAAAGTGAGGTGGAGTGGAGGTCAGAGGAATGTGTGAGGTGTGGCTGCTCTCTCATTAGTCCAGCTCCCAGCAGGGACACATTAAGGAAACATCAGCTCTCATTTTCATGTAAATCTGACCGTCGGCGTGTTTGCAGCTCTGCAGCTGCACTGAAACACACAGCAGCTGACTTTTCGAGTGTTTTCAGGCTTTAACGTACAGAAAACTGCTGGGACCAGGTCTTTGTTTCTGTCCTGTGGAACGTGTTCACAGTCACAGTGGAAAAACAGCAATTTGTCCTGTTAATGGGGGGTTATGTGTCTGTTCTGTGTCAGGCGGTTTCCTGCTCTGGAGCTTCACAGATGGTTGGTGGATTTTGTTTCCATTCTTCATGCTAAGCTAAGCTAACCGCCCACTGGCTCCGGCTTTGTTTACCCAACAAACGCGATGCGTTCCCGTTCGGTTTGAACATCGTGGAGCTGCGTTTGTTTCATCAGGACCGCAGACTGATCGTACGTCACGAGAAGAGTCTCCAGAACAAACCGGAAAGCTGAGGCTTCAGTGACACCGGGGGCTCGTCCCGACCTCTGAGGACCCCCGCCCTCGCCGAGGGCTCGAGCTCCCATTGTTGCGTGTTTGTGTTAATCATTACCTGCGATGTTCGCAACACAATGAGACGAGCCGAGAGAAGAGGCTTTGTGATGCAGAGAGCGTCGCTGCTGCCAAAACACAGAGCACAGCGAGGGGGGGGGGGGGGGTCCTGCTGTCCTCTGACGCCCCCGCGGGCCCGTCCCTGCAGACCCACGCCGAGTCCAGCCAAACACCCAGAACTTTACTGTGAGCGGCACAGACACCAAACATGGCTGAACGAGGACACGTCCAGAAGAAGCAGCTCCAGGAAACAGGAAGACACGCAGGAAGGAAACGAGTGGACGAGACGCTGCTGACAGGAAACAGAAAGAAGGCGTCATTTCTCTGCACGAACTTTAAAAACAACTTTCTGACATGATTAACTGATCGTCCAGGAGGGACGAGAAACATCAAAGCCACAACAACACGAACAATTATGATATGATGATGATGATGACGATGATGACGATGACATGATGATGATGATGATGATGATGATGACGATGATGACGATGACATGATGATGATGATGACGATGATGACGATGACGACGATGATATGACGATGATGATGATGATGATGCTCAGTGTTTTAGATTCTTGATGGTTGAGATCAGAAACAAACTGATGTCGTATTTATTCCTTTACTGTTTCTAAAGTTTAATATATTCACACACACACACACACACACACACACACACACACACACACACACCCTCCTCCTCTCAGAGAACTGAACCCTGCCTGAACTCTGCTTCTTTAGTTCATCTCTCAGACTTTGTTAATTATTTGTTTGGCTGCTGACTGTGTGTGTTTCAGTGTGTGTGTGTGTGCGTGTGTTTCAGTGTGTGTGTGTGTGTGTTTTAGTGTGTGTGTGTGTTTCAGTGTGTGTGTGTGTGTGTTTCAGTGTGCGTGTGTGTTTCAGTGTGTATGTGTGTGTGTGTGTGTGTTTCAGTGTGTGTGTGTGTGCGTGTGTTTCAGTGTGTGTGTGTGTGTGTTTTAGTGTGTGTGTGTGTTTCAGTGTGTGTGTGTGTGTGTGTTTCAGTGTGCGTGTGTGTTTCAGTGTGTATGTGTGTGTGTGTGTGTGTGTGTGTTTCAGTGTGTATGTGTGTGTGTGTGTGTGTGTGTGTGTTTCAGTGTGCGTGTGTGTGTGTGTTTCAGTGTGTGTGTGTGTGTGTGTGTTTCAGTGTGCGTGTGTGTGTGTGTTTCAGTGTGTGTGTGTGTGTGTGTGTTTCAGTGTGTATGTGTGTGTGTGTGTGCGTGTGTTTCAGTGTGCGTGTGTGTGTGTGTTTCAGTGTGTATGTGTGTGTGTGTGTGTGTGTGTGGGATCTAGAAACTGAAACAGAAGCTTTGACACAGAATGTTTGGTTCAAATGAAATGATTAGAAACTGATCGATCTTAATCGATCCAAAGCAACAAACAGAACGTTCCTGTAACGTTCAGCCCCTGCTGGTCCTGCAGACAGACAGGTCCTCTCGTGGATCTCAAAAACCAAGTGAACTGTGCCGATTAGAGGTCCTCACTGGTCCGCTCAGACCTGAACCTGGACCAGACCAAGACCCAAGTCTGACTGCATCCAAATGATTCTCAGTCTGATCTTTTCTTGTGGTCCTCAAACTGAACAAATCCAACACGATGGCACCTCGGTCTGACTTTTCCTTTCGTCTGTGCTGATTTCGTTTTCGTATTGAATGTTTTTTTTTTATTTATTCTTGTTTCTGACTGTTTTTATTTTTTTATTTATTCTTGTTTCTGGCTGTTTTTTCTCAAATTTTCTTGTTTCTGACTTTTTTTTTCCTGTTTCCGGCTGTTTTTTTCCAGTTTTTTTCTTAATTTTTCTTGTTTTTGGCTGTTTTTTCTTGTTTCTGGCTGTTTTTTCTTAATTTCTCTTGTTTCTGACTGTTTTTTCCTGTTTTTTCTTAATTTTTCTTGTTTCTGACTGTTTTTCCTGTTTTTTCTTAATTTTTCTTGTTTCTCACTGTTTTTTCTTAATTTCTCTTGTTTCTGACTGTTTTTTCCTGTTTTTTCTTAATTTTTCTTGTTTCTCACTGTTTTTTTTTCCTAATTTTTCTTGTTTCTGGCTGTTTTTTCCTCATGCTTTGTTTCGGGTATTTTGTCCACCTGGTTGTTCAGAGTATGAATAGATGTGATCATGTGCTCGAGGCAGCAGAGAGGAGATCTTTGAGGGAGGAGAGGGGGATGGTGGTGGTTTTGGATGGAGGAGCTGAGGGGAAGCGGTCTGCCTGGATGGAGCAGGGGGCCTCTGCCCCCCCCACTCTGTTAGTTCAAACTGAACACATCATTAAACTTCATCACGTCTTTAGTCACAGAGGTTTGTTTAGGTCTAAATTGAGTCTTCATCCTCAAAGTTTCTTCAGTTTTCAGCAGATTAAAGATCGACTGATAATAATTAGAAGAAGGAAATCAACAAGTGAGAAAAGACTCACATAGAAAAGACAGAATGGACATAAAAACAGATAAAAATTCAGGTAAAATACGATGGAGAATAAAACCCTCTGGATAATGATAATAAGGATGAAAATAAAGATAAAGACACTGCATAAAACCTCAGAATAAAATAATAAAATACAGGTAAAAACACATTACACAGGAGGCATCAAGTAAAATACTACATTTGAAAAGAGGCGCTGCAGTGCCGGCAAATGATAAACGAGGCAGTTAGCGATGTAGCCTGCAGTTAGCGATGTAGCCTGGTCCTGGTCCATTAAGAGCTTATACAAGGAGGAGGATCTTAAAACCAGTCCTGAATGCTACAGGAAGCCAGGGCAGAGCAGCTAAAACTGGACTAACGTGGTCTGTCCTCTTGGTTCTGGGTCATAGTGGAGCTTCAGAGTTTTGAATGAGCTGAAGTCTCTCAGTGGTTTTTCTTCAGGAGGTCAGTAAACCTACTGGTTTCCAGTCAGACCAGTAACATTTTATTCACAGTTACTTTAGATTTATTCTGCTTTTAAAGTTCACATTTTATCATTTCATTATTTCAAATCCATCTTTTAAATATGAGGAGTTTAATTGAAAGTAGAATAATTTCATTGACAAACTGCAGCAGACGAGATTTTATTTCATCTGAAAACGTATTTTTGGTACGTGGATTGTGTCCTCGTCTCAAAAGGAAAATCACGTTCAGTATTATTAAATGCAGCAGTTACGAGCTGCATGTGAGCTGTACGACCACAGAGCCCCTCCCACCTCCCACACCTCACCTCCTGCACCCCCACCCTCATGACCAGCCTCTGGACCCCCTGCTTGTGGTAGACAGGTGTTCATACTCAGTCCTTTATAGTCCCAGAACCCTTTCTCCTCCCCCGGCACCTCCCCCTGCACCTCCCCTCCTCCTCCTGCACCTCCCCTGTCAGTGGTTCAAAGGATCATTAATAACATGTAAGTTTAAAAGAGCTGTTTGTAACCTCATGTCTGTTTGGTGATCTGGTGGATTCCCTCAGTGGATTCTGGGTACAGTTGAGTAGTACTGCGTCAGTGTAGTAGTACTGCGTCAGTGAGGTTTAAAGTGGATCACAGAGTAATGTGTATTCAGGTGTGCAGCTTGAAGCTCATTGTTGTATCTCTGATTTCTTTATCACACGTTGTACATTTTAATGTGGCCTCCACCTTTATCCTCCCTCCTCATGTACCTTTCCTTTCATTCCTCCCCCATGAGGGGAGGCCCCCTCTCCAGAGTAGATCTCTCCCGCTAATCCCTTGGATCAGGCCACCCGCCCCCCCTTATCCCGGCCCCGCTCTGCTTATTAGATCAGGCCCTCTGTCAGAAAGCCGGGATCCGGGGTCTCATTGTTTGGCCCCTGATTAAGAGCTTCTCACACTGGAGGATCAGGCTTCTCCGCAGAGTGGAGGACAGAGAGCTGGTCTCGAAAGAGACAAGATCTTTCTTTCTTTTTGTCTGGGGGGTCTTATGGGCCACATTGTTGCAGGGCTCAGAGAAGCTTCTTTAAAGGTGGGCTGGATTTGAGGGACAATAGGATGGTAGACGATGAGGGATTTAAACCTTAAGCTCCGACTGTTGGACCTGTGGCCGTCCACCACTCACCGACGTCCCAGTCCATCTTTAGATGTGACACTGAGGACGTCTCAATATAAACTGATTGATCGCATCCAAACATCTCAACATGAACTGATTGATGACCTCAAATCGCCGGCAGGAACATTGTCACCCTTGAATATGAAGCGGGAGGTGGATGGTTGTGTTTCGCTGATCATGTTCTGACCTCTTTCTATGAATCACGCTTAATTTCAATTAATTTGAAGCTATTTTAAAGAAAGTAAGAGCAGCAAATAAACACAAGAGGTTTTCATTTTGAACTTTCCCTGAAGGAAAAATGAAACCACTTCGATACTATTAAACATGGAGTTCCACAGGGTTCTGTACTGGATCCTAAACTTTTCATTTTAGATATTTATGGCATTTGTGTGCAGACCATTTTAAAATACTGAAAGATATTATTAACTGTTGAGTATTATGCTTAAGAGGTTGTTTCGTGTAAACAAAATATGAAATTAAATTAAATTTGAGTAAAACCACATTTCTGGTTTTTGAAAGGTGAAAAAGTAAACTCTGCGGATGGAGGATGTGATCAACTGGATTTCTTTGAAACTTTGTATTTTGTAGCAAAACTCTGTTACAATGTTTCTTTTGCTCATTTAAAAAAATAAAATTTAAAAATATTTAATAGATTTTCAGCAGGTGCAACAATAACTACAGAAAACAATAATAATAATAATGGCTTCTATATTTCTATCACAAGTCTCCGCATGTTTTCAGACTAATGGAGAAAACTACAAACCCTACATTAAGTAAAGCTAACGGCTAACCTCCACAACGCCATGGTGCCTAAATTTAAGTTTGATTTTATTTTGAAATGAGAAACACAAAAAGCTGAGGTTGTTGAAGATGAACCCAAAGGGCCGTTAAAAGATAATTCATGATATTTAATTAATGACTTTTAAAAGGTGTGACTGTTTGAAGCCACTGCTGAATAAATGCTGCTATTGATCCTGACAGTCAAAACACAGATCACATGATCATTTTGTGTCAGTGCATCAGGTCTTTATTAACGGCCTCTCGTCATGTGACCCTGTTCAGGTCCAGACTCTTATTCTGAAATAAAAAGACGTTAGTTTGAAGGAGGGTGACGCAGCACTCCGCAGGGATTCAGAGCCCATGTGGGAAAAGCAAACCGAGGTGTTAATCTCAGCAGAGCGACTCCCCTCCCTTCATGTTCTGTCATCCTCTGGGGGGGTGTTCTTAATCCCACAGCCTCTCTGGCATCAGATCATTCATTCATTCCCTCTCCACCGTCAGTGGACACAAAGGGTTAATTAAAGCTGGTCAGGCTGGAATGTGAGTGGACGGTTTGTGTTTGTGGTAGTACATTTACTGATGTACTTCTCATTTTGAATGCAGGACTTTTACTTTAGCAGAGTATTTTTACATCGCAGTATTGATACTTTAAGGTATGTAAAGGATCTGAATACTTCTTCCTCTACAGTCATGGACAAATAATCTGGAAGATTATACAACTATACAGGATTTATTTCCTATTTTATTTTATTTTTGAAGTAACTCTTTATTTTAAGGTATGATCTGTAGGATTACAGTCCTGTTAATTTGGCAACTGGTTACCATGGTAACATCTTAATACAACAGGAAACAAACAGCTACTGTGAGAGTAAAATTAGCTTTTCTTCTATCATTATAAATTACTGTTGGATAGTTATTGTAGTGATTTAATGATTTACTGTCAGCCAATCGTAAGCCGGACCTCGCCTGTTCGTATGTTTTCTATCTATAATGTGAACAGCAGCAGGAGCTGATGTAACATCTATCCTACATTCATGTTAATGTCATATGTGCTGCATTTGAATAAACTGCATATTTAATAAAAAGCTGAATTATATATAATTAATTATTCGATAGACTTTAAACACAGTTTATAGATATTCTGCTTTTTACAGCACAGAGACGTGAACGAAGGTAAACGCTCTGTACACACTGAGGTCTGAACTGTATTTGCATTCATTTGAGTGGTTATTTGCATGGATACCAGTCATACCAGGCGGGATCTGAAGGAAGAGTCTGATACAGTGAGCACAGTGTGTACAGTGAGTACAGTAACGCAGTAAACACAGTAAACGCAGTGAATACAGTGATGCTGTGAGTCCTTTTCACACCTGCAGCTCCTCATGAAACAGCTCACCGCTTCTCTTCCTGCTTCCACTGAACACTGATCTGAAATGTAAAATAAAATTGTAAATAAAATTCTTCTTTCCTGTGAAATTAGAGCGGATATTCTGCTCTAACTGATTATCTTGTCTGTTCAGGATTATTGTCCTGGTCATGTTTACGAGGGACTAATTAGGGACCATATAAATCACAATTACTCCATATGTGCTTTTGTTTGATTAGTTTTAGTGATTTCCGGGTGAAAATATGTACAAGCATGTGTTCAAACTAGGCCAATCTAAACTACCTCATTAATATAAC
>NC_055671.1:26054172-26056672 GCF_017976325.1 Chelmon rostratus | reverse complement strand
ATTACCGCCACTGTTAGCACCACGGTTAGCTCCACCATCACCACCACAGTTAGTGCCACAATTAGCGCACTATTAGCTCCACCATTGCCACCACTGTTAGTTCCACTGTTAGCACCACAATGAGTGCCACCATGAGCACCACAGGTAGCTTTAGCATCTCTCCAGCTCATTGTTTTGGTTGTCTGGACTGTTTCCATTAGCTCTGTTTTCACATTGCAGCTCAGAGAAACTCACCATCCGCTAGCTGCTCATTATCAAACAGCAGAGACGAGCTAACGAGGAGCTGGTGAACATGCTAGATCTTTTAGCCGGTAAAGAGACACATATTTCCGTCAGGAGTCGAGGACCAAACCAGAGCTAAAAGAGAGAAAAACCTTTGTCAGGTGACACAAACGCGGCTCCTAATAGATGCTAACATTGCTCCGTATCTGTATAACAGTCATCGTCTCACAGCTTGCTGCACTGCCCAGAAGTGGCCAAAAAAGTGAACTCATACTTCTAGAAGAAAAGGAGCCAATCAGGAGTCGACTTCATTTCAGCAGACGTGATGAGAATTTAACCAACCAGGTAAGCTTTTATTTCCTTTACTGCAGCTGACTGGACACGTGCACGCTCTCTGGGTTCCCTCAGGTCCGACATTAAACATGGTTCTGAGTCAACATGTGAACTGTTCAGCTTCAGTTTCAGTTCAGATTGAAAACAGCGTGAACGGCGGTCTGATGGTGAACGCCTCACACACACAGCGTGGGTCAGTAGCTGTTTCTCTTATAAACTGCAGACTGTAAGAAGATCCCTGCAGCAGCTCACCTCTGACAGCCTCCCTCACCTGACCTCACCTCACCTGACTCAGGAGAGAAATGCCATTACATACATACGTTACAGGACGAATGTGCTCGTTTGACTGTTTAAAATAGAGAATCGCTGCAAACTGTCTGCAGCCTCCAAATAAAACAACTGCTGGATCAACACTTTCCTCAAAGACTACGTATTTTTAATTTGATGCAATAAACAGTTCTTCCTTCAGATTATTTTTCGTCTCACTTCCGTTCAGTCTGTGACAGTTAGCGTGTTAGCAGGTTGAAAACTGAGCAGCTCGGCCTCGTGATCATTTTCTTTGGGTATGTTGAAAATGCAGAACCCCGAGCAAAGGTCTCCCCCTCTGACCCGTGCTTATCTAGCCTCACCTCACCTGCCTGACCTGGCCGAACCTTCCCACCTGATCCGCCTCCCTCAGGTGACGCTGCTCACACACACCTGTCAGAGCTAAAATCACCTCAGAGCAAAAACAGATCCTTCAAAGATAAAAATCTTTTAAAGTTCACTCACATCCATGATGCGGGGTTAACACCTGTGAAGGTGTGTCCCAACACATTTTAGTGACACAGCTTCACCATTTACTAACTTATTAGCAGCTAGTTAGTAACACATATCTTATTCCATGACCGTATTCTACAGCTACGAGGTCATTAATGAGCCGTTTTCCCTCAATAACCTCCTAATTACTGCTGATTAATAGTCAGTAAGAAGCCAGAACTCATGAATTATAAGGTGACCTTAATGACCCTAAACCCCCGAATGAAGCATTAATGAACCACAAACTGTTTTCAGATGATTTTAGAAAATACTGAAAAGTCAAGATTCTCAAAGTTTGACTACGAGGCAAAAGAAGAAACCAGAAGAAGAATGACAGGAGAAACAGGAAGTGAAGCGTCTGTATTTTTCAGATGAGTTGAAAAACGATTTGGGAGGCTGAACATCGAGCCCCCACCAGCAGTCACATGACTTATCTTAGCACAAACACTGCTAATGTTAATCAGTTCATAGGTACATCTGCTTTAATCTGTTCAATGGCAAATGGTTTTTTTAAACACACAAGATTAAAGAGTAACAACGTAAGTTAGCTTAGCATTAGCTAAGTGTGGGAGTTTGTCTGCTTTTACTGCTATGGGAGAACTGGTAGCAACATAATCCACAAAGTGCTTAAAGATGCTAATATTTACTGTCCTTGCACATGTCTTCTTCTTCAGCCCCCTCTGTAGCGGGGGGGGCTGGTTCAGATGCTGCTAGCAGTAAAGGAATAACAGAAGTCACTCACACAGAGTCTCCTTTAAACCCTGTTCAGACAGGAAACGTGTCACAAAGCAGCTTCATCAGTGATGGATCTTAACTGGACTGACACACACACACACACACACGCACACACACACACACACACACGCACGCACGCACGCACGCACACACACACACACACACTGTGAATGAAACACAGGTAAGTGTCGGTGCAGTCAGACGTGTTAAAGACTCGGTGAGCTCTGAGAGGTGAACCGTGTAGTTTCACGGGTCCGCAGGTCTTTCCTGTGTTGGTTTATGGATGTGTGGCAACATAAGTGATTCCAGGCCGGTGTGGTAGAGCCGTGACGCAGAGGCAGCCACAGAAAACCCTTCAGACAGACGTGTGTGTGAGTGTGTGTGTATGTGTGCATGTGTGTGAGTGTGTGCT
>NC_055671.1:26046672-26049172 GCF_017976325.1 Chelmon rostratus | reverse complement strand
CGTCCTGCATACCGCCGGTTCAGCCCACAAAACACACACTGTTCAATGGCTGCCCTTTAATCAGACGACCAAGACACCCCCCCACCGCACTCCGGCCGTGTCTTTAAAGATGGAAATAGACTGTGAGCACTGGGGCTGGTGGGGGAAGAGGAGCTCTGAAGTTATGTTTTGAACCAGGACAAACATTTGTCTTTCTTTTATGTGTTTTAAAGACCATCAGCCACCTGTGAGTCCTGAAGGCTGCAGGTCCCTGCAAACAAAAACAGCCAGATCACATCCACACAAATCAACCTTCAACATGCAGGCGAGAGACGTGACAGGAGCAGATTTAACCTGGAGGTGGTGACGAGCAGTGAGGAGGAGGTGAGGAAGACGAGCACAAGCTCCTCAACATGGATGTCCACAATGTCAACGAGAGACGGAACAACAGAAACACAGCAGGTCTCAAACGTTTGGTGAGGAATCAACACGTCCGTCGCTTTGACACTGAAGGTGAACAGAAACCGTTAAAAACACGCTTCCTGCTCTGTTAACTGGCAGTGTGTTAAAAACATGTTGCTAAATCACTGAAACAGACTGACAGACTTTCTACACGGAGGATTAACTTCACACCACGAGAACCCTCAGCTTCAGCTTCAGGCTTTCCACACAGGAAGTGATACGACATGAAGGTCACAGCATGTAGACGTCACATTCAAAATCAGTCAGGAGCCCAGAGAGCACCCTCTGTCTGGATCCCGCCCCCGTTTCCTCTGAAAGGTAAAGGTGTACTCTGAGGTGTTGGCTCGTTGAGGACTGGCTGGACTACCTGTGGATCTCTGTGGTGTTCAAATGTTCACAAACTGTACAGGAAGGTCAAAGCCTCAGAGGTCTGCCTGTCTGTCTCTCTGTCTGACTGTCAGGCAGACTGGTTAACATCAGTCCCTCACTAACACTCCGGCTGGCTCCTCATCTGACTGACTGCAGCACTAACTGACCGGCCGGCGTCCTGGATCCTGCTGGTCTGGCGGCGGACTCTGCCAACCTGTCTGGTTTTGGCTGCCTGACTGGACTCACTGACAGAGCGACTTGTTCGCTGGTGCTCGTGTCAGAGTAGATTTATGTTGCCCGGCCCGGGTGACAACTCATGTCAGCCCCCCCCCGGGGGAGCGATGAAGCCGCTCAGTGTTGACCTGTTTCCCCTGAATCCAGAGAAGACGTTTCGTTTTGGCTCCTGGTCGCCGGTCGAGGCCGCAGCAGGCAGTTAAAGCAGCCAACGCAGCAAGCTTCCTCGTCGATGATGATGAGGATAAGATACAACCAATAGGTCGGCTCTTCCAGTGTGTGTGTGTGTGTGTGTGTGTGTGTGTGTGTGTGTGTGTGGGGGGGGGGGGGGGTGTTTTTCCCTGTTTGAAAAACAGTCCCTGTTTCCCAACAGTCCATCATCCAAAGACACGGTAAAAACCGGAGGAAGCAGCTAATCCTCACGCTGGAGACTCTAAACCAGAACAAAACTTTTCACTGTGGCGGCTTGAAGGGACTGAAACCATCGATGGACCTGGACCTGGACCTGGACCTGGACCTCAGGACGCTGACCTGAGAACAGGGTTCCTGTAAACCCGATGCTTTACTTACGACACAGAATGTAGAAAAATATCTGAAACATGTTTTCAGTTAAAGTTAATAAATATTTGACAACTTTTCTTTCATTACTTTGATTAAAAAGATCAAATCTGTTTATACATCCTGACATTTAATAAGACGTTTAGTCTGAGGAGCAGCAGCTTGTACGATGCTTTCAGGGTCCAGGCTGCTTCGTCCTCGACATTCAAGGACACAAATACAAAGGGGGGGCGTTTTAAGACCGCGGTGTCTGAGAGACACTCAGTCGTGAGGAAACTGCAGCCGTAAAGACGAAGAGGAACCCGGAGGTCTCATAAATCACTTTTCAAAAATGCAGCACTCACACCCACTTTCAACAACAATGGCAACCACTTCCTTCAAGGAAACCACACGCGCCAAATACCCAGCGGGGGGGGGGGGGGCATTCCTTGAAGAAAGAGTCGGATGTTTGTCTCATCTGTCAGGTCATCCTCACGGGGGAAAGCAGGCTGAGAGCTCTGAGTGACAGGACATAAATGACGTTTCCACGTCTCTTCCTGCCGCCCCCCCCCCCCCCCCCCCCGTCCGTACAGTCTGACCGATCATCTACACTCTGCACATATCTGACGTGCCTGCACGTCACAGTCAGACTGATTTACTGTCGTGGGAACAGACGTCCGTTTGAGACGTTTTCATTGTGAGGATCAACAGACATTAAACTAGAAATCCTGTTTCTTCATTGGTTTATTTACTTTCATTCCCAGGACGTCAAATCTGACGCCGCGTCACAACTTTCTGCTTCTCAGACAGACACACAGGTCTCTGTATGAGACGCACCAGGCTTTAACTCTCTGTATGTAGAAACCCATCTGTGGTAGTTTAAAGACGACCACGTCAGTCAGGGAGGTGGGTCATCCGC